>NC_069501.1:967835139-968135139 GCF_027579735.1 Bombina bombina | reverse complement strand
TTTAAGGAACAAATTGCAGAAATATTTTATAGAAAAGGTGATTTATTCATAAAATAAACTTCCATTAGAGGCATTAAAGAAAAACACTAAGGGGGGTGGGGGCTTCAAGAATGCCTGAGGTACTACTACAATAGAAAAATGAACATGACAGTTTTGAGTAACTAGGTTTTGACAATAACTCTACATACACATTTAAGTTTCAGCAAATATTTACTAAGCCAGAATTAACACAATCATGAATTATATCCATAACAAATCTGCATTATAAAATTATTCAGTGTATATAATTAAAACAAATGCGGGAATGGGGAAATGGAGAAAGCAAATCTAAAATACTACAATGGATTTGTGGCACTCTTAAAAGCAAATATGCTTATTTACAAAAATGTTTTAACACATGGTACAAAAATGTCATAGATGCTGTTAAAGTGAAGGTAAACTTTGATGAATGAAAAATACTATTAATATTTTTTAAAAATACTATTAAAAACAGGGGCACTGATCCGACTTCCTCCAATCACAGCATGGCCTCAGGCAATGACTACCCTGGGGGGAAAGCCGTGATTAGAGGAAGCCGGATTAGTCATTGCTGACGCGTGAAGAGAGGATTTCCAGGAGGGGGAAGCTGCTCTGGCTGTGAAAAGAAAAAAGTTACGTTTTTAATCAAAACGGCTGCTTTGTAAACTTTGATGAATGAAAGTTTTTAAATAGTATTTTTAAAAAAACGTGCTTCCATTCACCAAAGTTCACCTTCACTTTAAGTATAATCAAACTTTTCATTTCATACTCCTGTCTATAAATAGGCATTCTGTTATGTAAAGCTAGGTTTTAGGGAAAGAGGAAAAGTGAGAAATAAAAATAAATATATATATATATTTTAAGTTATGTTGATACTTAAGTTAGGTGCTCACCTGTAATGAGGACAAGAGCAGAGAGGCAGGAGAAAGATGGGACATCAATATTCATGCGTTGGAGACTGTGTGAAAAATCAATGATTGAGTCTATCCATTCACCGAAGCCCTGGACACACTGCAGGCGGTGAAGCACCACACCATTGCAAAAGATAAGCTTCCCTTCCTCTGGCTTTGACCTAGCAATATTAAGAAACAAGCATTGGTTATTCAAAATATGTGTAAATGAAATAAGAATTAGAAGGATGTTGCAAACATTGGTAAGAAATTATAAACTAATTTGTTTTACATATTCAAGAGTCATTACTTGGAGATTATTAAATGTATCACATTCTCCACTATACACAAACAGACATTCTTCTTTATCTGTATAACCAAATGTAGCAATTAAAGTGATGGTAAACTTTAGACTAATAGAATGTTGCAATAAAAAATATAACCGTTTGCAAGTAATACCATGCAAGTAATATATTATAATCCTAATTGATATTCCTCTGCCCCCTTCATTTCCACTTTTGGCAGGGCTGTAATGTATAGAGCAGTCCCACCCATTCTCTACACAGGCTTTCTAAGGGCTTTAAAGAGGCTGGATTTCAAGATTGTCCAATGACACATGTTGGATGTTTTTTTTTTAGTTCATCCATGTGGGCCGGCATAACATTGTAATAGAAGCATTATTATATGAACTAATTTCACAGATGGATTACAACAACAAAAAAAAGTACACATACTTTGATGGCAAAGATTACATTTATGGCATTTGATTATTTAAAGTTTACCATCACTTTAAGATTATCAGCTAGAGTGCCAGTGATTTTGCCTGAAGCGTGCTTTGGCATATACTGTAGTAGTAAAATCTGTTCCTGCCAACAGGCAGGTAACTCTGAACTTCTGAATACTGGGAATGACATGCAGTAATAGGGGAGCAAGTAAAAAAAAAAAACTTAGCAACCCAACACATATAGCAATAGTCAACAAGTTACATATGATTTACCTGTAAGCCAGCCTCAATATGAAGAGTTCTAGAAAAGATGATTCAAGCAGCAAATCCTGGTCTTCCTTAGGGAGCTCTAGAAAGCCCTGGATCTTCTCTGCCCATTTGCGAATCACATCCAAGGAACCAGAGAGCAAATCGTAAAACTGCTGTACATCTACAGAGTTCTCCTTTTCAATCTGAATAGAAACATTTTCTTGGAACTACAATGAAGAAAGGATTTTATAGTTCAGCGTAAATGGGCCACAAATAGTTTATTTTCACTTAAATTATGGATCTTTCCCTGAAAGTTCATCACATAAAGAGTGGTAAAGCTCTGCTAACACATAAAGCATACTTGTTTGATATATTTATAAAAAATTGTATGACTACTTAATTGTGCTGATTTATTCCACCATCAGTCATTTCACATTAGATTTTATTGAGGAATGTATAATCAATGGCACACTGGAAAGAATATAGTAAAGTCAGCATTCGTAGAGCTTTTATTAATAAATTGAATGTTAGCATGTTATGCGTTGTGTATGAAAAACCAGCCTGCTTGATAAACTTCTACACAGTGAAAATACGGTGGAGAATGACTTGAGTAATAAAGGAAGCTCCACTTTTTGTATGGAAGTAAGAATATAGGGCTAGACAGTGCCCAGCTTGTTAAATATGTATCTTTTTTTTAAGCAGATCCTATATTAAACAAAATAATATCAGCAAAGTGCTTTAATGAATTCACACAATTTCAACAGGGAAAAGACAATCATTGTCCAACAATACAATGAGTGTAAGCACAGACAAAGCTATTAATACAGAGTAAATAAAAATTACCTTGGAATAGTCCAGTTTAGTAGAGCTGGGTATGGAGTCGATGTGCGCACGCACCAGTGAGTTTATTAGGCTAACTGGAGAGGAGTCTTGAACTTGTTTTGGTTTTGAGGGAAGACGACCTCTCCTGCCCTTCAAACTATCAGTCCGTACAACTGCAGAGAAAAAAATATATTAACCGTAAGTTACAGTTATGTATTTCAGAGTCAAAACCTTTAGAGTTATGTTAACAATACTTCTAACTATACCAGATCAGAGATCATAAAAAATTAGTATGTTTCTTGCATTATAGGTTACAATATTAAAAAAAAGCAATGTTTATGTGTTTTACAATTCCACCACTAAATATTGCTCTATGAACACTTGGCTAAATTGTAGATTTTGTCAAATCATATTGTTAATAACTCAAAAAAGTAATGGAGCAATAAAAAAAAAAAAAAGTTATAATGAACTAGAGCAGGTTATTATTGCACCTACCACAAAAGGTTTGAACACATAGTTAAAGTCAGCAATGCACTACTTGTATGAAGTTAAACACAAAATCTGAGCCAATCAGAGGTGGCATATGTGCAGTGTTCAGCTCTGGACTGACAGTGCATTGCCAATCCAAATCTAATTTTAACCCCTTACAGGGGTTCTCTGCAAGTGGAAATTAAAAAATACTCTTGCACATTAGAGTATATTATTGCTCAGTTAAATCCTTTTAAATATTTACTTGAGAAGGGTATCAATTTTATAGACTTTATGCAGAGTAAATTTTGGTCATAATTTATTAGGTTTGAGCCCTCTAGGTTTGATGCAAATATATTTGTATATAGTGAAACATAAATAATAACTGTATCAAGAGGGGTTATACATACCTTCCTTCACCATTCCCACTGCTAAGCATTTCTGAAATCGGCAGAACTGGCAGCGATTCCGTCGCCTTTTGTCCACGGGACAGTCTTTGTTAGCCAAACAGATGTACTTGGCATTTTTCTGTACAGTCCTCTGTAGAAAGAATAGGGAACAATTGTCAGGGAAAACAAGATGCCAAGCTAAGACAAAGTCTCTTCTGTTCCCATTTATTTTTGTAACATTTCTCTAGTGTCAGACAGCTTCTAATATCAAGTTGACATTTGGCTCTATACGAAAGAGTGTGGTTCACCTATCTTAATTAGCAGGGAATAGCTTTTACGCAACTTACTTAAATGCAAATGGACACAAAGAAATATATACAGACACATTTAGTGGGTGTGTTTATACTATAACCAGTTCACCATTGCTCAATATATTGGACTTGATCAAGTAACCAACACCCATCTTTTAATGTGCGTAAAAAACGCTGTTCAGATCCTTTAGGTGGTCACATAGGCCTTCGGAAAGACATTTTACTCTTTGAATTTTAAGCCCAGATGCCAATGGTCAGCCAAGAGATATTTTAACAATTATAGAGGATGCTTATCTGTAAGTCAAAGTCATAGCTGTACCAGACAGCCAAAGGCTAATAAATTACAATTGCTTTATATAAAGGCCATCATATATCTGGTTCATTTACAAAAAGTATGTGTTGACTTATATAGATTAGAACATTAAATTCTATTAAACAGATAACGGTTTCTTTGCATTAAAACAAACCATATAAAGGAAACAAAAAGTGCAGAAATATTTTACATATACTGGTATAAAAGAAGTTTGTCTCATTTTGTATTTATGGTTAAGATAATTGTTTTTCAAATTTCTTAATAACTTACATGCTTGTGCAGAGTTATAAAAATAAGGAATAGCAACAACCCCCCCCCCCCCCAAAAAAAAATGGTATACATAGCTTGTTGGCAAAAGAATTTTAAATGTCATCACCCAAAGCTCTAGGTTACTAAAGACTATTTAAGTAATATGTTTTGTAACTATTTACAGACACAAAGTATTACTGTGCAGGGAGGCGTGTTTCTTGCTGTGTAATGAGATTCATGGCTACTTTAACATGGAAGGGGTTAAAGTTGCAGTTTATTTCACACCGTTCCATCACCTGCTATCTAATGGAAACTTCTGGTCGCTTAGCTGCTGCCTAATTGGTGTTGGGTTCCTCCTCATATCCCCAGTTTGCCCCTGCTCAATCCTGACATTAGCAAAAGGCTGCAGGGATGATCAACTGCTGTACAATCAGGCCAAGAAACTGTACACAGGAAAGAACAGCTGCTCCTGTTTAACGCGACAGGATAGTTTTGGGACAAGCCCCCTTTCTTCACCCAAATTAAACATCTATTAGCTGAAGCGCAAAGACTGGGTGGCTCCAATTCAAATACATTTGCCTATCCTGCTTGTCAATACTAAAGGCCAAGCCGTATACAGAAACCAACAGGTGATACAATCAATGCCTAGTATAAGCAAAGAAAAAAAAAAATGCAATAAATAACATGTATAAACATTTATTCTTACCTTAAAAAAACCTTTGCACCCTTCACATGTTCGTACACCATAATGCTGACAAGAAGCATTATCACCACAGACTGCACAGCGCCCTTCGCTAGAGCCTGGGCTGCGTGCTTTTGATGGAGACAAAGGACCGTCCAATAAAACAGAGCTTTCCAATACCACAGGACCTTGACCAATAGGAACACTCTGATACCCTACTGGAGAGTTCTGTCCTAATGCAAATAAATCTGTATCTGCAACCTGCTGTTCAAGTCTGTGTGGTGTTGACACCATCTTTAAAGGATTTGGAGCCATACTGGGACTGTGAATAGATGCCCCAAATGAGAAGAAGGAAGGCTGTGGGATATTGTTTTTTTGCTGCTCAGTCCATGGACGCATACCATCATAGCTCTGTGTTGGGGAATATGCACCATAGGAACTCTCCCAGGGTGGCAGAGGAGGATTCTGGAATCCTGGTGTTGATGGAGACGGTATAGAGCAAGGACTACCATAATAATCTGACCCACTTGAAGACATAGTTTCTTCCAACTGGTTGGTGAAGGATCCTGGGTAGCAACCGAACACCTGGAACTCCTCCACCTTCAGGGAGGACTGTTGGTTTGAGGAAGGGATCTGGTACAGGAAAGCGTCAAATTCTCCAGTGTAACCATCCATGAAGGTGCTAAAACTTGGCAAAGAAGTGGAAGCTGATATTTCACTGTTAACAAGGTCCATGGTGAATTTTCCAAACTCTGTGTTTAGGATGTCTGGAACGTAGCTGTCACAGGGGCCTGCACACTGAGACAGACTTCCATGCTGAGCTTGAATACAGGGCATTTCTAAATAAGAGAAAAAATATATATAAGATTAAACGATCATTTTTCATTCAAATTCACAACTACCATAAAAGGGTATTAATATTTAGCAAATGTTACTACAAATTTTACACTTAGCAAATAAAAGTTAAAATAACACAAAAATAGATTCCTATACGAGATTAATTGCCACATCATAAAATTTAAATATGTTGTCAGATAGGTATATTTTGTGAAATCATGGCTATGAAAAAACAAAAAATTATTAAAAAAAAGGTATTCACTAGTCTGGATGGAAGGCCTAAAGTTATGAATAATGGCTAACCATATATCTGTGCAGCAAAATGATGGGTCTAAAAGATAAGCAAAGAAGACTACTTTAACATAATTAAAGTATTGACAGGTTCATTCTTGGTCACATAGTATACATTTAGTTGTCAATGCATAATCACAGCATTTAGCCCATACAAGTTTATTTAAACTGTATAAAAACTGGAATACTAAAGTAATTTTTACTAAGTGAAAATATGTAAAATCATGCATAGAGCACACCAAGTTTACCACTTTATCATTAGATGATCCAAACTAAATTTCTTCAACATACCCCATGAGATTAAGATGGACAAAGGCAGACATTTTAAAATCAGTGTACACAAGTGGATCTATTGGAAACTTATTCAAATCAGATTCTACCTTTGCTGTTCAGCAGACTACTTCCATGAAATCAAAAGCATAACAAATTATTAACAAGAGACTGTCTGACAAAGGGACTGCAATATCCTGAAAGATTGCAAATCTGATCCATTAGGTTAGCCATTTTTATTTATTTTATCAGTTTTACAAATCCATTAATCTTTTTGCAAAAGGATTTTTGCTTTCTTGAACAAAGGCTTTAATATACAATATAATATATATATATATATATATATATATATATATATATATATATATATATATATATATATATATATATATATATATATATCCATTATACCACATACATAGCCTCGCTTCATGTGGACCTCAGGCTACTTTTTTTTTTTTAGAAAAACTTTATTAGAGTTCTAGTGTAGACATTAGTATATTACATCTGAGGGCAATAAAATAATTAATACTTCATCCAATCCAAAACGGTTTAATGAGCCTTATAAAATTTGGCTTGACACTTCCCCAGAGTTAATTGCTACAAGTAACATGAAATAGGGGGTGCAGAGAGACAATAAAGCACTTTGTATATGAACACAATATAGTTCCTAAAACATAAGCCCTTGATAAACCTGTTCATATAAAGCAGCATTTAACATTTTTATAAGGCAATATATGCTGTTTTGCATTAAGCGCACTATTTCTAAAATTATAATAAAGCTGTATATACAAGATACATGATTTACAATATTAACATTTTGCAATAAAATAAAAACCAGGTTGCAATGCTGCTGAGCCTCTTTGTTATACTGAATTTACAAATGAAAACACTCTGTAACCATTGTTTTATTGCATTTTGCAAGCATCAAATTGTACAAGAAGCCTTAGCAGGTGTACACTATAATAGAGAATCTCTTACCCAAGAGATAGGGGTGAAGTATCATATTCTCTATTAATAGTGCAATACAATTCTTGTTAAACAATGAGATTATATTGATCAATATATAGTTTCATACTGTGTGTGCTCATAAAACATTCTATGCACTTAGCTTGCCTAAGCAAATACATAATTCTGTCAGATAGCTATACCTGCAGATGAAAGTCTGCATGACAGCATGTGTCTGACTGGCTGAGTGTCATGGAGAGCTGCCTGTATAAATCCACAGCATCTGCACCTGTTGCAACTAAACAGCCAAAATCTGCATCAAGCCTCTAACATTCAGAAGATTTGTACAGTGGAGCTCCAGTCTGTCTGCTGCAAGAAATTATTAGTTCTAATTTGCACAAACTGTATATGAAGCAAAACAAAACATCCTACACATGATACATATACAAAGTGGACCATACGTTTTTTTTTTTTTTAAAGGCATAGTACATATTAAAAAAAAAGGATATAACTTATGAATTTTACCAAATACAATGTTAAATGAACATGCAAAATAGTTTATTTGCAATATTATTGCACCGTGCCACCATTTCAATTAATCCATACCAAAACATTTATATCGGAGTACCAGAGAGGGTTACTATACAATATGTGCAGCTCTCTTTGGAAGCTAAGCAGTTAAGTGAACAACAATGTTGCATAAATCTCCAAAAATTACATCCTTGCAAATAACAAAACCAGCAGGTGCTTAAATCCAAATGCACATGTGTATGGCAAAATTGCCTAATAAAGCGGCATAACCGATGTCATGACATACCAGATGTGTTAGCTGTAGGTCCCCGGCGCTGGCTGTCCGTGAGGGGTCAGCCTGGTTGCACTGTTATTAGTGATGATGATGATGTACAGTCTATAGCACTAGCTGTCTACAAGAACACTGCTCTCCAGCTCTGCACCTACATTGTATTAAAGCCTCCGTGACGCACGAGAGGGGGCCTGACTTTTACCACTGACGCACACGGGTCTGCTCCATATAAGGGCAGGGGCGTGTCTTCCTTTCCGGTGGCTGCTCCATAGCCTGGAATGTGTGCGAGTGACGCACGGTGGTTCCAATGACGCAGGACACATTGTTTGATCTATTAATAGCTCTCATGCTAATAATAGCATTGGCGGCAGGAGGGAACCGACCCTGAAATAGAAGTCAGGGGAGAGACCCCAAATGGACGTCATCAATCATCGGATATAGCATGAGGTTTCCCAGGGATTCTCTGCATATTTACAGCTGCACGAGTTGCATAGGCACAAGGTTTACATAAACCACACGCTGCCCGGGTCAGTCAGATGGCGGTTATGTAACTCTTACTTATTCCTCATTTTGCATGACTTCTAATCTCGACAGAATATATATTAATAGCCACGAGCCTGGCATAGTAGTCTGAGACGAAGTGTGAATGAGGATACATGGTAGTACAAATATATACACAGCCACGTGTAAAATGTTAAGAAAAGTACACCTATAGTAGTATATATTCTATAGCGTTCAGCAGCGTCTTACTAGCTGATCTCTAAGCAGGATAATAAGGAATTTAATTGCAAATACAAAACAATAAACCAGTGACCCTGCCTCCTTTATTAAAATTCAGTTTTACCATAAAAGTGTTACCTATATGACAGGGTGTCCATGCAGTTCCCACATTTTTTACATGTGTCTGCCCTAGAGGTATTTTGTTTATTATGTGCAGCATATGGTTGCTTGATATTATAACTTAGCATTTATCTGTGATCTCAGTCACATTACTCTTCTACCCTCTGCTTTTGCAACGCTGTACAGCAGGGGTGGGCAGACTTTTGTAAGGCAAGGGCTACCTGTAATTTTATTCCAAATGACGTGGTCACCAAACTAACAAAAAAACACCAGTCGATGGGTGAAATTTGTTATTTTTGCCACAAATAAGACCTGGCGGCTGAAAATTGTATTTTTTGCCACAAATACAGCGGTGCTCTTTAATAAATAAATACAGCCGCGCTCTTTACTTACTGCAAGAGCTCGCTTTACGTCACGCCGGGATCATCAAGCAACCTTATCTGTGTACCGCACAATCGAGACGGCTCAAGTCTACGGCTAGCAGAGTAGTCAAGCTTGGAACACATGGGAAACCCACAGCTCAGGTACAACGACAATTAACTATTCTCAGCCAATCATAGACACTCATTCTACAAATTAATTTTATTGGCTGGACGCCTTGTCAGGTTTATTAGGGGGCAGGTCCTGTTGGCTGCTCTCCATCTGTACGCTACTAGCTGAAGACTATTGCAAACAGCTAGGACAGTGAGACCTGCAGGCTCTGTACCGCCTTACACAGCAACCAGAGACTGGTATAGCATCAACTGCACAATCTGGTGACAACAAATTCTGGGGACAGAAAGCTGCAGAAACTAGCACAAAGTATAGCTAATATTAGTGTGTCACAGAAAGTATCAGAGAGCAGCATCAAAGTCTGGTGCAGAGTAAGTAAAAAGAACCTGAGGGGGAGTAACAGACCCTGGGGAGAAAAAAAACACTACCCGACCATTCACCCAGCAGAGCCTGGTGACAAGTAACGGATGAGAGAACTAGAAAGTAGCAGCAGAATATCAGACAGAGCAGGACCTGGAACTGCCAAACCCAGGGAGATACTGAGCAGCATCTCAGCCTGGCACATGAAGAATCTGTGCTATGGACTGACCGCTCTTGAGACAAGAAGTAAGAGAGTTTGGGACAGGTAGTAACCAAACCTGAGGCAGCGGATTTAGCTACAGCTGCGTCCCGCATGCTAAAGTACACATACTGCCATCATAGACTCATAGCCGATGTCAAAAGTCTGCATAAGAGGATAAAAAAAAAAAAAAAAAAAAAAAAAATTTCTATCTACGGTGACAAAGCTCTTCACTTATAATCTAAACATGTGAGAAATGATCCAGTCTTGATAAAGGCGCACCTATAGCGCTGAAACGCGTAGATTTGACTATCCAGTGTGATTAAAAAACAGGTTCTAGCGAAAGAACGATAGATCCGTCCAGGAACCACTCCCCCCACGACCCGGCTACTCTATTGGACCTCCGAGGACTACGTGTAAAAGACGAGAGACGCAGACAAGAGAAGTAACCCGCATCCCATTGCAGAAACTACAGAGGTAACCTTCCAACAACCCGTGCAATTGTAGAGGAGGTAAGGGATATCGGTAGTACGGTAAGGGGGAGCACCGCTTCCCTTCGCTTTATTTCCACCGCTCAGCTAAATTGAGCCTTTTAAACAGCAACTTCACATTACTTTTACCGCTCAGCTGAATTGAGCATTTTTTAAACAGGGACATACGCCCTTGGATCAATTACAAATAGTTGTGGCCACAACTCTTATTTCAAACTTTGCTTACATAATCGTCATAAAATGATCATCATCTATATACAACTCATATGAGGTTCTGACCAGAAACGTTACAATCCAAATAGCAGTATACAATTATCACCTTTCGTAATTCATCTGTGCTAACATTGCCAATGTATATATAGGCAGTTCCTTTTGGTGTAAAATTTATTTGCTGCAATTTGACGTCTCTGTATTGATTGTCACTGCTTTTAATCTGATTTCAATCATATGTAACATGTTCCACCTTTTGTGATAATACGTATAGAATCTGTTACAACTGTTACACTTGTTACCTTTTGGTGCTCATGCATCAATTGCTGCCATTTGGCGTTTATTCATATGTGGATTAAGATAATTCTTTCATAGATACCCACTATCATCAAGTATATTTTTAGACACTTTACATGCTTTTATAAGTTTATTTTTTATTATAAATTTCAGTAAAAATCATTTAACAGCAAAACCTATGCATCATTTTTATGGTTTGTTTGGTTTAATGAAATACTGTTTTTCAGACTAACATAATTCCAAACTAGTGGTAATCGTATTTAACTTCTACTTTTACAAAGAATCTCATTTTTATACACATATTTCTTCAAAGGACATACAACTAACATAATTATCTACATGCTGCATAAGATTGCATTACATTGATGTAACATTGTACACAAATATTTCACTAGACCATTACACAGTATATCTGGTCACAATAGTGATAAATTATTACACTCACATCAACATATAGTTAAGGGGACGGTCCCAGATACTATTTAACTACACACCAATCAAATATTGGCTTATATATCCACCCACTGTAAGATAGTCCAACTCACAGCTCATATTTTGAGCGCCGAGTATAAAAAAATATGAGAAATTATTACTTTAGACTTATTTTTGTATTTGAAATAGCTGGATTGTGCTTTGAAATCGCAACCCATCTAAATGGGTTGAGCTTGCAGGTAAATCGGATATCCTTAGTTTATCACTTTCTGTATATACTACATACACATGCTTCTTTTTATTATCTCTGTAAACCAAAGCCTAATACTTAGAATAATTGAAAACGTAACATTCGATTGCTTAGCTCTGAGTGTAATTTATTTTGCTGGCTAGGTTTACACTGGTTTTCTTTAACCTATACTTAAAGGGACATTCCAGACAAAACTGGAATCTACATGGATGCAGTTCAGTTTTGAATAAAAGCATTTTTGTAATATTCATGTATTAGCAAAAATGCTTCTAACAAAAGCTATAGCCGTTTCAGATGTGTATTTAAGTATGCACCGTGCACCAGCATTTTAAACACTGCATTTTCTTAGAGAACCTAAGGTGCTTGTATCCTCTGGTAATGACTCAATTTGTTAATTGCTGACATGATACAAGCCCCACTGGCACTCTGAAAGCTTTAGTATTTAAAATGCTGGTACACTGAGAATATCTAGCTATGCTTCACATTCACCTGCAAAAAAAATGTTTTAACACAAAAACAGTGCTAACTTTTACAAGAAGCATTTTTGCCAAAACATGTATATTGCAAATATGCTTTTATTCAATAATGTAATTCATCTACGTGCATTTAAATTTTGACCAGAATATCCCTTTAAGTATTATTATTATTATCAGGTATTTGTAGAGCGCCAACAGATTCTGCAGCGCTGTAAACATAATCGGTATACAGGATAGCTTTTGTAGGGGTCAAGTGGGTAGAGGGCCCTGCCAAGAGTTTCACTGTTGTAGTCGGCTCTTATGAAGCGATCTGTAAACAGCTGGGCCCATAGGCTTACATTCTAAGGGGTTCAAGGGGAAAGCAATGGAGTTAGGAAAGGTTAGTGTTGGTTGTATGCATCCCTGAATAGTAGGGTTTTTAGGGAGTGCATGAAGCTGTTAAAACTAGGGTAGAGTCTTATGGAGCGAGGCAGGGAGTTCCACAAGATGGGGGCCAGTCTGGAGAAGTCCTGTAAACCGGAATGTGAGGAAGTAACAAGAGAGGAGGAGATCCGATCCTGAGCTGATTGAAGGGGACGGGAGGGAGAGTATCTAGAGACAAGTTCTGAGATGTAGGGGGGAGCAGTGCAGTTGAGAGCTTTATATGTCAGGGTGAGGATTTTATGTTTAATCCTAGAGGCAAGAGGAAGCCAGTGAAGGGATTGGCAGAGAGGTGCAGCAGATGAAGAGCGACGAGTAAGGAAGATGAGCCTGGCAGAGGCATTCATAATGGATTGTAAAGGAGCTATGCAGCAGCTAGGTAGACCAGAGAGGACGGAGTTGCAGTAGTCGAGGCGGGAAAGGATGAGAGAGTGGATTAAAATCTTGGTTGTATCTTGTGTAAGGAAATGTCTAATTTTAGCGATGTTTTTAAGGTGGCCGCCTTTAGCCAAGGACTGAATGTGGGGAGTGAAGGAAAGATCTGAGTCAAGTGTGACCCCAAGACATCGGGCATGCGGGGTAGGGGTAATGATGGAATTATCAACAGTTATAGAAATTTTGGGGGTGGAGACATTGGAAGAAGGAGTTCAGTTTTGGAGAAATTTAGCTTAAAGGGCCATTATACACTCATTTTTTCTTTGCATAAATGTTTTGTAGATCTATTTATAAAGCCCATAAAGTTAGTTTTTTTAAAAAATTTATAATTTTGCTTATTTTTAAATAACATTGCTCTGATTTTCAGACTCCTAACCAAGCCCCAAAGTTTTATTTGAATACCGTCAGCTACCTTCTCCAGCTTGCTCCTGTTTGTGTAAAGGGTCTTTTCATATGCAAAAGAAGGGGGAGGGGGGAGTGTCTTATTGTCCACTTGCAGTGGGCTTTCCAAAAAAACTAAAGGCAAGACGTTCAGAAATGATTGCACAGATGTAAATGTATGGTTCTACAGCTAGACTGTAGTACTACTCAATATCTTTCTAGAGATTTGCTCACAAATATGTGCTAGCATTGTTGTGGAAAATGATTAGGGCTTCGCTACTTTTGTATTGCCTCTTGTAGCAGAGGTTTACTAAATATTTTAGCGGCATATCTTTCTACAATACACCCTTGCTGTTGGTAATTCTTTCAATTAATAGTTGTAAAATTATGGTGAGATATCTGGAAGGGGGCTTGCCCCTTGGCTATTTAGTTGCCTACTGTGACATATTTGATGCCAAGGTCCCACTGTGGACCCTGGAGACCAATTTGTCATTTTTTGTTTCTTTGGGTAACGAATGGCTACCTTTTATCCCCTTCGTGGCATTCATAGAGACATTAGCGTCTTGTCTCTGTGGCTCCCCTCCACTTTTCTTATTGGAAAACAATCTTGACACCTGATTCAGTTGCTTCCAGGACCACCGATTCTAATTTTGGTTAAATCGCGCCTGTATACCACCTTAGGGCTCCAAATCTAGAGGGCTATGTAAAGATTTTCTCCGCCTTTAAAAATGCCATATTTATCTTCTTAAAATATTTTTAATTTGTGGGTTTTAAAAAGGGATAGTCTAGTCAAAATTAAACTTTCATGATTCAGATAGAGCATCTGATTTTAAGCAACTTTCTAAATTTACTCCTATTATCAATTTTTCTTTGTATCTTTATTTGAAAGAGCAAGAATATAAACTTAGAAACCATACCATTTTTGGTTTAGCACATGGGTAGCACTTGCAGATTGGTGGCTACATTTAGACACCTATCAGGTGCTGAACCAAAACCGTTTACATATTTTTGGTTTACATTTTATATGATGCACTTCTGTTATTCTGGTTCTTTATGGTGTTGAACAGTTTTTAACAATAAGAAAAAAACATGCACACATGATAAAAACTGCATATGTCTAGGAAGTGTTTCAACATGTGTTCTAAATTGATAACCATTCAAGGACACTACCTGGTTAGGGAGGGAGGAACAACTAGGATAACCCAAAGTTCAGATACATAAATGTGTTTGCACTGTGGATCTATGGCCTTTCCTGATTTAACAAAGTGTTTAGCTACGTCTTTCGCTACTCTAATTCCTTGTCACTCCTTGGAAAGGTTTGCAGCTCCTCTTGCCTGGACAACTCAAACTATGTAAAAGCAGTGTACAAGACAGATACAATTACAACTGGAAATGCTACCCATTCATGAAGACTTTCTCCAAAGAGGACAGAAAACCAGCTGTATGTACTCTAGGTCTATCTGAAAATGACTGGAGTATTCTAACCATTTGTCTGCCACTGATTATTACAAGTGAAATGCATCTTGTTTGATTGCAGGTAAAAATAAAGTCAAAGAAAATAGTTTCCCCTATTCTCTTACTTTTTCAGATCCTTTACTTTTCACTCTCCCTTTTGTGTTTCTACAACTTGTTTACTACGTAAAATCCTCTGTCTACATTGTCACAGATTAATTTAGAATACGTAAATTCTAAAGATGCATAAATAATTATGCTCTCAAGGATAAAGGATGGCGGTACGATTAAGAATTTAAAATATGCATCTTATTGGTAGCTCAAATGATACTCTTCATGTTAAATAATTATGTGCTCATTCAACATACAGCTTTGGAATAGAGAGAGTGGCATTATTCCTCGCTGTCCCTAGTTAAACTTGTCTATCTTGCAGTACTTGCTTTGATTTATATTGATACAGAAGTGCTGCATAAATCATATTACAGTATTATGAATTTTACTTAATTAGGGATTCAAGCAGGTTCTTGCTCCACTATCAGCTCTATAGGTTATGGGTCATTAGACAACTCTGTGTATAAAAAAAACACATCTGTAGCACACTTAGCAATTACGATCCATATTGTGTATGTGGTTAAACAGTCAAGCATTAGCAGTGGTAATCAATACAGATAATATCCCAGCTACGTTTATAGGAAAAGTTGACCAGACAAAGATACAATTCAGAAAACATTTATAATCACTTTAATGCTTCATGTTGGAAACAACTTTCCATTTTAAATGGCACTGCTTAGAGGTTGTTTTTTTTATACAAACATTTCCAAATTACGGCCCTGCTTTTATTTACTTTTTATTTATGGAATTAAGCAAAATATACATTGTTTTTCCAATTTTAAAAAAAGTCATTAAAATGTATAAAAATAATTTTGTGCTAGACACAATGAAATTGGAATTTGTTTTAAAGAAAGATGCTAGGGCAGGGCTTGACAAACCCAGGCACCAGAGAGCGACCAGCACCTTAAAATTGGATCCTGGTGCCCTGGTTTATAGAATATCATTTTCTATCTAAACAACTAAATTGTTGAGAACATTTTATTGCATAAATGGGGTTTTAAAAGCTTAGATACACCATCTTTTGCTTCTGTGTTACTTAGATTTTATTTTAAAGCACCCAAAGGGACACTAAACCCACATTTTTTCTTTCATGGTTCAGATAGAGCATGCAATTTTAAGCAATTTTCTAATTTACTCCTATTAATTTTTCTTCATTCTCTTGCCATCTTTATTTAAAAAGCAGAAATGTGATGCATAGGAGCCGGCCCATTTTTGGTTGAGAACCTGGGTTATGCTTGCTTATTGGTGGGTAAATGTAAGCATCCAATAAGCAAGCACTATCCATGGTGCTTAACCTAAAATGGTCTGACTGCTAAGATTTGCGTTCCTGCTTTTAAAATAAAGATAGTAAGAGAATGAAGAAAATTGATAATAGGAATAAATTAGAAAGTTGCTTAAAATTTCATGCTCTGAATCATAAAAGAAAAAAAATTGGGTTCAGTGTTCCTTTAAAGGGACAGTTAAGTAAAAAAAAAATGTCTGGATTTAAATAGGGCATGTAATTTTAAACAACTTTCCAATTTACTTTTATCACCAATTTTGCTTTGTTCTCTTGGTATTCTTAGTTGAAAGCTAAACCTAGGAGGTTCATATGCTAATTTCTTAGACCTTGAAGGCCGCCTCTAATCTAAAAGCATTTTGACAGTTTTTCACCACTAGAGGGTGTTGGTTCATGTGTTTCATATAGATAACATTGAGCTCAGGCACGTGAAGCTCCTAGGAGTCAGCACCGATTGGCTAAAAATGCAAGTCTGTCAAAAGAACTGAAATAAGGAGGGCAGTTTGCACAGGCATAGATACAAGGTAATCACAGAGGTAAAAAGTATATTATAAACATGTTGGTTATGCAAAACTGGGGAATGGGTAATAAAGGGATTATCTACCTTTTTAAATAACAAAAATGCTGGTGTTTACTGTCCCTTTAAGGTTACAAGTAATCTAAAGCTGAAATAAAAAAAAAAAAATTGTATTGTCAAGGTGCATCAAAAATTATAACAAAACTGTTCTCCAAAAATCGTATTTGTTGAAAAATGTAAAATTTGTATGTAAATTACACAGGAATAAAGCCTAAAATATGCACAGCGTAAATCTTAATGTATGTGCAAAAATCACTTTGAAATTCGTACTTAAAGTGAATGTAAAGTTTCATGAATGAGTGCCCGGTTTTTAAAAATACTCTTAAAAACAGGGGCACTTTCATTCATGAAAGTTTACATTTCACTAGTTTTGTTAAAATACTTAGTTTTTCTTCTTGCAAGCCAGAGCAGCGATTCCCCCCGCCTGCCGCTCGTCTCTTCATTCATCAGCAATGAAGAATCCGGCATCCTCCAATCACGGCATGGCCTCAGGCAATGTTTGCTCTGGGGGGGAAGCCGTGATTGGAGTATGTTTTTTTTCGTAAAATGGGCTAAATATGAGCGTATATGAAATAGTCTCTAATCCCAGCGTAATTCTGTAATGATTTACACACTACAGATCTCAGTATTTTCTTGCAAACTAAAAAGGTGGAGAGCTTTTCTCAAAATACTTATAACCCTAACAAAAAAAAACCCCCAAAAAAAAAACCCACCTGCATTGGAACATATAGGTGATTGTAATAAAAAGGGATTATCAATCTTTTTTAGACAATAACATTTTTGAGAGTACACTGTCCCTTTAAAGTGATGATAAATCAGAGCGTTTAAAAAATGATCGGATTTACCATCACAAATGATAAACACTTTTTAATTTGAAATAGGGTGCTAAAAACTCATGCTGCTTGTGCTGCGGCAGCTCGCTAAAGTCAGAGCCTCCGGCCGCCCACGGCACAGCACTCTTCTACCATTGAGGTGACGTTACCACCTCTAACACTGTCAGATGACACACACTGCTTGTGGTAACGTCACTGCATTGGTAGAACAGGGCTGTGCAGTGGGTTAATTTAGCACCCTTTTTAAAATAATCAATGAAACTAATTTTTAGTGATGGTAAATCTTGGTGTTTTTTAAATGCTTGGATTTACCACCACTTTAACAGAATGTGCATATTTGTGTAGTGATCACTAGCAGACATGAGCAAAATCACTCCAAATGAGAGGGGAAAAAAAGGTTTATTTAGCACAGGAATATCCATATTTGTTCAAGAAACAACAGTTTATTATGTTAGTTTTTACTTTCACTTTAAACGACCACCTTCTAAGAAGCTGCTGTGGGATGCTACATTCCCCAATCACACTAGCACCCCAATTCTACAATGTGTTAGGCATATATAATGTAAGGCAGTTTTTTTTATATGTCCTGTGCATGTTCTCTATCCAGGGCAAGGAGAACGTTTACAGATGAGAAAATGGATATTTAAATAAGAAACTCAAGAATAATGGTGTATAAACAGACTGGCCACACATGAAATATAGCTCTGTGGCAAGATCTATAATTACCTTTGCACTTTACAATCATACGCATAAATTCAGATGAACAAATAAAATCAAAATAACTGGCAACAATAAATGAAAATTTGGAGAATATGAGTATTTGATATAAAGAAGGTAGAACTCTTCACAAAAATATCAACAATGTAAAAATTTACAGTAAATACAACAGGCATGTAAATGGGTAAGAAACTGGTATCATTTATAGGGATAAATACCAGAATATCTTCTGACGACTGTATTTTCTTTTTATTTCTTGTTGCTAACCCCATAGTAGTCTAAGTGAGGTTAGTGTGCAGGAACAGTCTGCAATACTATGATTAGAGTTTTCTGCAATATACAAGTAGAGACAGGAAGAAGACAGAAGGTGGGAGAATGATAATGAGAATCTATAGTGTATGGAACAAAAGGGCAACACCCCCATCCACACAAGAGAAAATAACAAAAATAGACTTCTGGTCATAGTCTGACATGTGGTCTCATTTCTCACAGTGGAACCAGTCCTCTGAGTGACTGCATAACCCTTCACCCCTAACTATAGCAAATATGTGCATATTTGTGCTTAAAACAGCAAACTCATCTTCCCCTTTGTGAACGTTCATGGGTTTTAAATACAGAAGAATTAAATGCAGGGGGGGGAAAAAAAAAAACATTTTTTAATTATGTTTATTTTAAAACTGGTTCTTTAAGGTTGCAGCTTGTAGAGGATCAACTGAAAATAGTGTGTGGTGTCATAAGTGAGGTTGAGTGCTTTTCAATCAAGGAGACCAGAGAAAAAAATAAATAAATCAGGAGTGTATATATATATATATATATATATATATATATATATATATATATATATATATATATATATATATATATATATATATATATATATATATATATATATATATATATATATATATATAAATAAAACAAGATGTTTGTTCTGCGCCTTTCTTCTGTGGAAATGTAAGGATAATAATAATGGGGTATTATCTCCCCTATCCCCAAACACTTACTTCAAAGTACCTCAATCAATATGAGGTAAGTAGTCACCCTTCGCAATATATTTCCATATGCATCTGCATGGACTCCAATCCGTCAGTTGATTCGTTGATACAACCAGGAGAAGCATCAAGAACGTGCTGTCTGCTGAGGCTGTATGTTAGATCCTCACTGTAAGCTGGTAACTCGTGATACCTTTTTTTCTTAAACTCTGTCTGTAAGCAACAAATCTTCATTCTGAAGTGCCTAATAGAGGGATTATGGAAGAGAAGAGCTTTGACCACCACCTTGAATCAATGAAAGCCAGAAAACAACATTCCCTCTGAGTGCAGTGACCACTGGGTTATGATTTATGAGAAATAAGTAAAATGTCCTCTTTATATCACACAGCCTCCTCTCTACAATTTGCGCCAAACAATACTGTGGAGCGCATCAGTGCATTCCACCGTTACGATGAACCAGATTGTGATATAAAGAGGACATTTTACTTATTTCTCAAATCATAACCCAGTGGTCACTGCACTCAGAGGGAATGTTGTTTTCTGGCTTTCATTGATTCAAGGTGGTGGTCAAAGCTCTTCTCTTCCATAATCCCTCTATTAGGCACTTCAGAATGAAGATTTGTTGCTTACAGAGTTTAAGAAAAAAAGGTATCACGAGTTACCAGCTTACAGTGAGGATCTAACATACAGCCTCAGCAGACAGCACGTTCTTGATTCTTCTCCTGGTTGTATCAACGAATCAACTGACGGATTGGAGTCCATGCAGATGCATATGGAAATATATTGCGAAGGGTGACTACTTACCTCATATTGATTGAGGTACTTTGAAGTAAGTGTTTGGGGATAGGGGAGATAATACCCCATTATTATTATCCTTACATTTCCACAGAAGAAAGGCGCAGAACAAACATCTTGTTTTATTTATTGCTCCTGTGGAGGCATATTGGGAGTCTTCACACCACTTTCTGGTTCAGCTGCCTACCTTCAGATTAATTATATCTGTGGACTGCGTATTTTGCACATATATTTAATCTTTTTTACCTTTTTTTTTAAATATATTAGGTTTTATTGAGGCATTTTATCTCATTGGTATGTTTCTTTGTATGACATTAGGATAGCGCAGATATCATATCCTTTTGTTTGTAAAATATATATATATATATATATATATATATATATATATATATATATATATATATATATATTTTAAAATAAAAAAATACCCAACACAACCTATCAACCATGAATGTTTACATTTTTTCATGTCCCCTGAAATTGATATTAAAATATATTTGAATTCTGAATATTCAGATGTTAATTTGTTCTATAAATTTAAAATGATAGAATTTGAAAAGGACCATTCAATTTTTAATTTAAATGTCAAATTACATTTGCCTATCCCTAAATTCACTTACAAGTTAAGATGAAATTATAAGATGTCCCAAAACTGCAAAAAAAGTCACATCATATTAAACATCTGCACCACATCTTTTCAAAAGATATAAATTGACCAAATTATTATTATCAGTTATTTGTAGAGCGCCAACAGATTCCACAGCGCTATAATGCCCAAATACACCAATAGGCTAGGAACAATATATGATTTCTGTGCTAAAAAGGGTAGATCATGTTCTGCTAGCAGATTTCTAAGGGCTGACCAGTAGATTGCAAGATTCTTATGTGGTTTCCAGTTTTAATCACAAGCCATAGAGATATGGCCCTGGGCTTACAGAATTGGATACATGTTCCCAATTAGAAGCAGCAGTCCTATGAACCAGCTGTGTGAATACCACGGCTGATTGTCTCACCAGCAGTATTTTAAGATATATGCTTAGCCTCTTTCTGGGAGTTAAATACAGAGATGCAGGGTCGCAAGTTATAAATTTTTTTATTTTATTTTTTTTAAAATGACATGATCTAACCAATTAGAACATGTCATTTTTTTCCTCTATAATGGCCTTGAAGGACGTGAAATTCACCTTTATCTAGAGGTCGTTAAGCTCTTTTACAAATATTCCTAATATTAAATCCTCAATCTTAAAATCCCCTTTTTAATGTTTTTATAATAAAATATACCATAGTACAAAAGTAAGAAATTAGAGACTATTTGTAAAGTTTTTGTAACATGCCTACTTTTAATTCAAGTTTTCCATTGCTATTCTAATGATTTAGTTTAGACTGAAAATAAACTTTAGTAAAAAAAATGTTTACTTGTTCTTAGAGGACAGTTGACACCAGAGAAAAAGTGTCTAAAATTGTCCATGATATAAAGCCAAAAAGTACTCATCACCATAATCTATAAATCACATCCTATCCAAATACAAGTTGTTGTTTTTTTAAAAAAAAAACTTCTCTGCAGACAGGATCCTGGTGAAGGTGAATATCTTCAAATAAAATATCATGGCAAACTGTCAACTGTTGGCTTTGGATGAAAAGGATGTGGAAAGCCACCAATGCAATGAGAACGGCAAACATACACAGGTTATGCACTTTTCCTATTGTTACAGCTCTATTTTTAGAATTCAAGCAGGTCTACACACATGCGTTATTAAATACAACTTTATGGCATGTTTGCGTTGGATTCCTGGAACCCATCCAGTGCTGCTACTTTACGGAATGTGCTGGTAGTTATTATTGTGAACTGCTCTGCCAGCATATTTCTGGGATCACAGCCACTACTTAAAGAAGATTTTAAATTACTTATATTAATCATACTTCATTAAATTACAAAATAAGTGGGTTGCACAGATGATACATTTTAGTGGCAGAAAATGATTCTGTATTGTGTGTAATGTTTTAGTTTGACACGTCTCTAGCATGGTGGTATACGTATCTGCATACTCTTCCCATATATGTGCAATAAAAGAAATCCACTATAAGCTTGTGCGTGTGTGTGTGTGTGCACTTGTCTATTCAATGCTAAATGCTGATTTGTCAAATGATTAGAACTTTTGAATGAATGACATTTTGTTCTGCCATCCAGATAACTACAAATTTAGAAGTAAATAGTAAATTGGTTCAGTATTTTAAGTTACTTACGCCTTTTTTTTAAATTGAGAAACAACCATTTTTAGACTAATCAAAACCCCTGCACTATTTAAGACATTTAAAGTCACATAATAACATGTTTAAGTTAATGTAACAATACATGCACAAGTGAAAAAAGAAAATTCTCCAGTGTGTTAAATACAAGCAACAATGCAATTATAAAAATACTCTGCAAGTGGGTTAAAGACATACAGGTTGATTAAAGTCCTTTAGGAAAAGGTGTCCAATTATTTTCTACAGAAAGTCCCCAGAAAAGTGAATGGGCCCCATTTGTCAAGCTGCAAAAGCAGCTTCAGAGCCCCAGCGTTTCAGGCTTGCGCAAATGAGCTTGAAACACTAGTTAAGTGCTTAACCTCTCTACCACCTAAAATGTGGCGGGGTGAAATCATCCTAGTCCGGATGATTGACAGCCAGGGGGCAACATTGCAAGGGATACTAAACCCAATCTTTTCTTTAATGATACAGCTAGAACATGCAATTTTAAGCAACTTTCTAATGTACTCCTATTATCAATTTTTCTTCGTTCTCTTTGTATCTTTAATACCAATCCTAAACTTTACATTCCTGCTTTTTTAAATAAAGATAGCAAGAGAACGAAGAAAAATTAATAGGAGTAAATTAGAAAGTTGCTTAAAATTGCATGCTCTATCTGAATCATGAAATAAAAAAAATTGGGTTTAGTGTCCCTTTAAATGTAGACAGTATATATGCTGACCGCTCGCAGAGAGGACATGTTCGCGGTAGTGTCCTTGTCCGTGCATCCATTAATAAACGGGGCTCAATGACAAGAGGAATGCGTGAGTAGCCACCAAACAACGCTTAGCTCTCAGTAGAGCACTGCTGCTCCGGATCTTTTTAAAATTCCAAAAGAACAAAATAAATTTGATAATAGGAGTAAACTGAAAAGTCAAACATATATTCATGTTTCAGACAGAGCATGTCTATTGTTTAGATTGTTCTTAAAATGATAGGTTAGTCTGGATTAAATATTGAATTTTGCAGTATTGATTAGCTAAATAAATTTGAATTTTTTTTTAGGATCTAGCTGATGCATAATTTTGGGTACTGCCATGACCACGAAAGATTATAAATCAGCCTGGTTGGCTTATATGGTTCCTCAAACTTGATTTATAGCAGAGTATAGAACATTTTTATTTTTCCTCGTTAAAATATGAAATAGAGGGAGAATATAAACTACTTACATTTTGAGAGCGGTCGCACTCTGCAAGAGCTCTAGCCGATCATTCAACTATGCGATTTTTGGAAACATCCTACAGCTATAGTACTTTATTCACTATTATACTACTGCACTACACAGTGGTGTACCTACTATCTCAATCTTAGCTGTATTCCTGATACTGGAGCACTAGACCGGACAAAAGAGGACTAATGCGGCGGCCACAATTAGGCAACGCTACCCCCTCAGTGGTCTGAGGTAACCTTCCCAAACCGATCCCAACAATCTTGTACCAAATAAATCTGCTTCTATAGCTTTGTGCAGACTAAGTGGGGATCGAACATAAGAGGTTGAGACGCTCTAAAGGATTACAAACTACGCACCTAAAATGGTTACCACATGGGAAATGTGCAGACAACAATGCTTCAGCTACTCAAGAAGTTCCAGAAATACATGCTACAACTAATTGACAGAGCACCACTGGACTTTATACTGAACTGGTGCCACACAAGGAACATAAGACCTTTATCTAATGGAGCCTCAAATGATCATTCTCCAAACGTAGCCCATTGAGCCACGATTGCAAATACAGCAAACTACCAGCAACAACGGGAGAGCACCCTCAATGTGCTGCGGGAGTCACAGCATACTGCTGCGCCAACACTCTTGGCAAACAATACCCAAGGTCATCTTAAATCCAACTGCCACTGAACTTCACTCGAAAGAACATCACTCACCACCCCTTACATCAATGCTTCCGGATACATTGCCGCAGGACAGGACTCGAGACTGGCTTAACCTGTGGGGGAGCACGGAGGGACTCAAGGACAAAAATGAGCATTATGAAAACAAGCACCCTGTCTCATGCTATCACCACGGAGGACTTTCACGGTGAGCCCACTTTATACATCACAGCTACAAAAACTCCACGACGTACAGAGAGGTTCCTGAGCTTTATGGATATGTCATCCTGTAAATTTAAGACTTCCACGGCTACCGTGGGTCCAAGCCCTACTAGGAGACTTTTAAACAAACAACGGGGGCCTCCAGGACCTGCAAACTATCTCCTGGACTTTTTAATGCACAAGCAAGTGTTTTAAGATATCGTAGCTTAAAGGGACATTAAACCCAAAAATTCTTTCATAATTCACAGATAATACAATTTTAAACAACATTCCAATTTACTTCTATTATCTAATTTGCTTCATTCTTTAGATATCCTTTGTTAAAGAAATAGCAATGCACACGGGCGAGCCAATCACAGGAGGCATCTATGTGCAGCCACCAATCAGAAGCTACTGAGCCTATCTAGATATGCTTTTCAGGAAAGAATATCAAGAGAATGAAACAAATTAGATAATAGAAGTAAATTAGAAAGTTTTTTAAAATGGAATTCTCTATCTGAATCATGAAAGAAAAAAATTGGGTTTAATGTCCCTTTAACTCTATTGCAGTCATTGTACCTAGATCTAGTTAACCACACGCAGACTTGTGTTATTATTTGTGTGTACCACTTATAGTTAATATTTTAGCGCACATTAGCTTGCTCTTTCCGCAAAACTTAAAGCTATGTTGTACCAAAAGTTTTATCATTGGGATAACAGATACCATAACCTCCTATTTTCACCACCCATATTACTTGACACTAATGACTTAACTCAAAGTGAACTGTACCTATAACAATCTACTACATGTAATTTTACTGATGTCTTATTTCTCTAAGGCCTAAGATGGCGCATATCTTCAATGCACAATTTGGTTTCCGCCTCATGGCTAGCAGCCGAAGCCGTGGGGGGAGCTGAATTTATATGCTGTGACAGTAAGAGCCATCATGTAACAGAGGTAATGGATCCACATAATGTAATAAAGTCTTCCGTTCCCATTACTAAATGACCTTCCTGATCAAAATTGGCCACATTGACACCAATTGAAGAAAAAATGGTATACCTTATAGCACCTATACTCTCATAACACTATATCCCCACTCAAACCTATGCTATCTCCTGTTTAATATTACACTGGGTGCTATACTTCCACCTGCAAAATAAATATACACATTAGAAATTATATTTAATCAAAGACGCTAAAAGTTGCCTCAGCAATACTGAGTATACTTAAGTCTCTTTAGGATTTTTTTTTATATATATATATATATATATATATATATATATATATATATATATATATATATATATATATATATATATATATATATATATATATATATATATATACACACACATACATACACATATATATATATATATATATACACACACATACACATATATATATATATATATATATATATATCAGTGATGTGCAGTCACTAGAGGCAGTGCTTCACCTCTCATATGGGCAAAAATATATATTTTTTTTATTGGCTTTAAAAAAAAATTGCAATTTTTTTTTCCCAGCATTTTTTTTTCTCACAGCTATATGTTGTGCAATGAAGAGGCACAAGCAGGTCTGCCCACCATTACACAACATGCTGCGCCATCTACTGGATGCAAGTGGTTAAGTTCATTGCATGGCCCATTAACTGCTTATTTGAGGCAGTCCTATTTGGGCTGAACCAATCCAGTGAGAGGCATTAGTAAGTGGAACATAGGGTTGGGGCTGGATGTTAAATCATATAAAACAAAACAAAAACGGAAAAAAACAACTTTCATATATTTTGTTGCTGTCCTGTGAACCTGCTAGCTTTGCTAAAGTGAAAAAGAGAGTTCTGTTCTTCACCTCTAAGTGCAGTGGAATGTGCCACTGTCACTTCCTGAATCCTTACAGAGCAGGAAAAGAGGCACAGAGAGCACTGCAGTGTTTCAGGCACATCTTGTTAAAGTAAGATTTTACTGAAAGGGATTCTGTTAGTGAAAATGATAATTTAATGAATGTGGTTTAGTGTTTTTTTACTCTTTTACAGCAGGGTCGTTTTTGTATTTTGTTTACTCAAAATTTACACCCACTAACTTAGCAGCTTGCCTCTGTACTTCACACTAAATTATAGACTAATTTTATGAACTCTCTGTAGCTCTGCTGTTTTATTACTTAAAATGCAGTGGTCCCTCTCTCTCCCCCCCCCCCCCTTGTGTGTGTGTGTCTCTCTCTATATATCTAGCCATCTCTCTTCTTATGTGTTGTTCTCCCCCATGGTCTCTCTCTCTCTCTCTTCCTCCCCTTCTGACTCTCATCCCTTATGTAATGAAAGAATCTATAAGCATAATTTGCAGCATTAAAGTAAAAAGTATGTTTTAAACATATTTTAATGGGCATGGATTTCTAGATCTCATAATCAGAGCAAGCATTGTGTTATCTGGCAAGAGTTTCTGTTACAATCCTTTTAGACTAAAATCAGATGTTTACTAAGTTGACCAGTTTTCCAAGACACCATTTAAAGGGAAATGAAACCCATATGAAACCCATATGCAAATTTAAATAACTTTCCAATTTACATCTAATATCTAATTTTCTTCATTCTTTTGACGTCCTTTGTTGAAAATCATATCTAAATATGCTCAGTAGCTGCTGATTGGTGGCTGCACATAGATACCTCATGTGATTGGCTCACCCATGTGCATTGCTATTTCTTCAACAAAGGATATCTAAAGAATGAAGGCGTATCCTGCCACTGCCTCACCAGCCTCTGACGTCACTGATATATATATATATATATATATATATATATATTTGGCATAACATGTAATCTAGACAGTGTATACTAACCATATGTTTGCTTGCCTTTACATGTTCATGTATATCCTCAATTAAAAAATAAATAGAAAATAGAGAAATTTGAGAATTAGGTGAGAGCTAAACTAAGCATTCAAAAAACAAAAAAATATATCTGTTTTTAGCTCAGACACAAGTACATACCTACTGAAGATACTTTGCACAGTAAACTAATTTGTGTTACCAAGATGGACCAAGAGTCTACTTATCTATGTGGTGTCATAAATTGACAAACAAATTAAGTGAATTGATTGTGCATGTTCTAGATCTAGACCCATGTAAGCCAGTTCAATGAAAAAGGGGGGGGGGGGAAACGCACACAATTTATATATTTTTTTATAAACATTTATAGTTTCATTGTGGAATGGTTAAAGGACAAATTATCAGAGAGTCTAGAAAGATTACAGCAGATTACCTCTTTGCCATGTTAAAATATACCTGTTTAAATCACAAAGAACTTTATATTTTTATAACTGACAATCACAAGGAGACCTGTAGCTCTTGAAGCGTTCGTGTTAGTGTGTGGTTAACACATAGGAAATTATTGGCTTTAGTAACCTTAAAGGGCCATTTAGTGATAACTTCTTAAAATAGGAAGGCATTATTATATCTATATAATAGTCTTTTTTTAATCTGAGCTAAAGTTGGCACACAGCAAAAAGTCAAAGCAAAGTTAGAGCACAAATTGAGCAATTCATCTCACGCACAGGTATTAAAAGGTTGGCATAATCAATTTACATCTTTGACATCTTTGTTTAGAACCTGTAATTTGCAAACTTCAGCCTTGGCTGGAAATAAGTTTAACGTTACATAGGAAGCGGCGCTATAGATTCAAAAAGAACACGAAAAACAAATAGTTCTTTAAAGCCAAACAAGCACAATAAATCACTGAATCTCAAACAACCTTGACTTTTGTTACTGGAACAATAAACACAAAACTGACAAACAATTATACATTATGGCCATAGCATATGTATTTTCTATATTTAACGTTTCCATTCTGTTACAAAGAGACATCTTTATTAAAAAAAAGAATTATTTACAAATACTTTATCAAAACAGATAGAACATACTGCATCCTTTCCTTGGTCTTTACCTTTCTGATGTTTAAAAGGACCACTAAATACCGTAGAATCGCATAATTAACAAGTGCATAATAAAAAGACAATGTAATAACACCTACTCTGAATTCAGACCCCTGTATCATGTGACAGACATCAGCCAATCACAGACTAGTATATGTATACCCTGTGAGCTTGTTCTCGTCCCCCAGAAAGTGTGTATATAAAAAGACTGTGCTAAATTTGATAATGGAAGTAAATTGGAAATTGTCTTAAACTACATGCTCTAGCTGAATCATAAAAAAAGTTTAATTTACACCCACACATATAGGACTGTAAAGAAACACCATAACTCAAATCTAATATAGCTACGGCTGCTAAAAAAAAAGCTAACCCCACAGACAGACAGTGCCAAGTTACTAAAGTCATTACGCCATCAATCCCAGATACTTAGCAGTTAATTAACATCTCTCAACACGTATATCTCAATCCTTTTTTAAGTTCTGTTACAGCAATATGCGAGTAGGGGGTTACACATTAGCTATATTATTTACAGTTAGTTCACACTTTATTTTCACTGTGTAGTTTTGTGTTTAAAGTGAAGGTAAAGTTTAGCTTTTTTGTAAGCTGTATTATGTTACCCATGTACTATATAGTAAGATCGCTAACTTTGTATAACATAAGTATATATATATCAAAATATAAGAAACAGTTTTTATCTACGTTCTCGGCCGGTCTTAGCTCCTCCCTCCATGTATTTCCTGGTTTCTCATTGTATTACGTACAGAGCGGTCTCACCCGCTCTATACATACTGGAAAAGCGCGTTCACGATTGAGGGTCAACTTGCGCATGCGCACGCCTCGCCGTACATTCGAATTGCGCCTGCGTGACTCTAATCATTTGTGACCTAAAGCGCAGGCGTCAAATTGCTTGGAAGTAGACTGCGTTCTGAAGATTTCAACTTATAAGGATGAATTGCGCATGCGCTAATCAGGAACGAGCACGGCTTTGAAGGGAGAGGAACTTAGAATAGCCAACGCATGCGCAGAACTTCTCTAAATGTTGTGACGTCAAATGACGGCCGCCTAACGGCCAGACCTATTATTGGCTAATGGAACAACGTGACCGGAATGCAAAAAAAAACAAACGGGCTGTTTAGATAACGACTAAAATTGGATATAAAAACGGCGATAACTAGGTAAATATTTCAAAATAACAAAACTGATGACTTAAAGTACCCTTAATTTTCTTTGTATTTGCATGTAACATTATCGAACCTGGCAAAGTTTACCTTCACTTTAAGGTCTGCTGTGCTGGTGAGGATGGAGTGGCAAAAAAACACTTCCAGTGCTAGTAAGAAATAAAAACTGGTTACTACATGTGCCATTCCGGGGATATTGTGCCAAATGTACAGCTGTGTAGAATATGAGAAAGTTTACAGTATAATTAGAAATGTCTCTGCAGTTAGCGCACTCAGTAAAAGTACAAATGTCAGAAAACTGAAGCTCCATTAGAAAGAACAAGAGGTGCCTGAACAAAAGTCATAGTTTGGTTTTGCAACACAGACAGAAGTGTCTAATGCACTGAACAGCAGTTTATCTTTTCCATTTCAAAATGTAAAATACCAAAGTATGAAACTGATTTTCAATATAAGTAAATTATGTTCTTAATGACAGACGTTTTCTGTACGATGTATGTCCTTATGGCGTTTTGAGCCCTGCAATAAGGCACGTATCGCCAACAGCATCGTATCGCCAACAGCATGTGTATAATAGAGTACTTTTTCAATGTATGGGGGGAAGCTTATCCTGTTTGAAGTGATTTTGAAACCGTACAGGTTTGTGACTAATTCCTAGGGACAGATTGTCCATTAGCAGATTAAACAAATCCTACAGTTTTATTTGTTGGACACTGGCACACTCCATAAAAAAAAGAAAGAAAAATCGGCACAGAAAGATTGATAACAACATATTTAAATACTGCAAGGAAGTTGGTGTTATCAGTGGCTTAGTCAGTGTGATTGACTCACTTGTGCTCAGGTAGGGAAATCCTTTAAATCTGGCTTGTTGGATATTCTTGAGGACTGATGTTGCAAAACACTGCCTCAAATGATAATAAACAGCTGTGGTAAAAATCAAGATTAAAATAGAAAACATAACTTGCTTACTAGTTAGAGGGTGCAGCTGTTTGTGTAATTGCAGGGTACAATATCACATTCTCTAGCTCATTTGTAACTTATGTATTTATTATAGACTTCTAAGTGTTAAATCCAATAACTATTTTCTTATTCGTCAGTTTCTTTAATATCATGTGGGTTTTTTTTTATTTAAATATCATTATGGATATCATCACAGGTGATTCCAATGAGGAAATAGTTGTTTACATGTTTATAATGTAAACCTTGGGGATCCCAAGAAGTATAGTCATAGTTTCCCCTTTGCCATTATCTCCAAGGTTATGAAGCAGTCAAGGGCTCTTTCCCAAAACACAGGGGAATCACTTCTTTGCAATTCCCATGGGCCAAAATGTAATCCTCCTCCTCAAATGCATGCAAACAGAAAATGTTCTGTGTTATATGCCAGCATAACAGGTGTTTAACCTGCAAAGGGTTGATGTTAGCTCCTGAGCAGCAATGCCCTAGTAGCGCAAGATAAACATCTGTTGAGCCAATGACAAGATGCATATGTGTGTAGCCACCAAGAAAGTTTAATGTCCAATATTTACCAACGGTTCATAAATCCTCTTCTCAAACCATCCCAAACAAAAAGGCTAAACTTTGTTAAAATTTGGATAATTCAAGAACTCTTATTGCATGGGAACAGTGCTTAGCCTTGTCATGCCTAGTATATGTGTGCTGCTTTATGGAGCATGCAAAGTACTGAAAAAGAACTCAAAATGTGTTCTGGAAATAGCACAGCAAAATGTGTTCTGGAAATAGCACAGCAAAATGCAGCAAACCTAACTCAAAATAGAATAAAAAATATAGAAAATTGTAGGATGTGTGAGACTGTTTACGTTGCATCTTCTATAATAAAAAAAATGCTAACCAGGTTAAAAGGACATGAAAAACTGACCTTTCTGCACCTAACCCCCCCCCCCCCCCCATGAAAGTCCTCATGAATCCAAGGATAAGGCTGAAAGCATTTTTCCCAAAAAGAGCAACTACAGAACAAAGATACAAGATCTTAAGCTAGAGGTTTGCAGGTTCATGAGTAATAGGCAGAAGCACTTCTTTACAGAATGAGTGGTTAATTATGGGATAAACTTCCAATAGAGGTAAGTAAGGATCGACTCCAAACACATTTCATGCACTTCCGTCTAATCATGGGTGCTGCCATTTTGGAACCTAGGGACCACTTCAGGTATCTGAAGGAGAGTTTCTGCACATGTGCAAACATATCAGCACTAGAATGTAATGAGACAGATTTCAATATGGTGGCACTCATGACTAGACGGAGGCGGGGAATAACCTCAATACTATGCTTAGAAAATGTATTTAATGTCCCTTTAAATAATGTCTGGTAAGTGCATAAGACTATCCTAAAAACGAATTAACTTTATAATATAAAAATTTTCTGGACCTTTTTTTGCCATCAAAATCTATATTTTGAAGTAAGAGGTCTTATTATGTATTACCGTGCATCACAATAATTTGCCATATGCCTTATGGGATTGGGAGCCTTAGGCTTAGTGTGGGAGAGTTTTGGGCTAAGTAACACATATGTTGTGGGCAAAGCCATGAGTGGCAGTGGCAGAGTTAAAGGGGTTAATTGGGCAGGGTTAGTCAGAATGTAGTCAGGGTAGGCAATGCTAAAGGCTGGGGCAGTCCCTGGTTTTAACTTTGGAAACCAGGACTTCTCAAAGAAGGCAAAAGCTGCTGAAGGGACAACAGGACAGAGCTTCCAAACTGTGACAATTCCCTGATATACCTAGTGCACTTAACATCAGGGGAGTGTGTGTGTGTGTAAGAATTCCTATGCCAAGAATCTACTGACTTCCTATACATGAGATTGCTCACACTACCTCCTCTCTTGTATAGTGAAGGGTTCCTACAGCTCCCCTTTCAGGACAGCTATTATAGCTCCTGCCTTCGCTCCAGTCCTCTTAAAGATGGCACTCAGGAGGAGCAATAAGGACTTTATCAGACAAAACCTAGAAGGCCATTCTATCAAGTAGGATGCATGTTGACAGTGCACTGGACTGGTTTACACAAAAGGAAATTAGGGGAAAGCAACTCATAAAATTCAGTAAGTCAGGGGCTTTATTTTTTAGTACTGTGTTTTTGATCATATTTCAGCTTTAGTGTATACATAATTATATTACATTAGCTTATATTTTCTACTGCGATTCAGATTATTTCCCTCCAATTCTGCCACGTGTTTACATTTCAATGGTAAATAGGGAGATGAGACTCAGTAGGCTTGGCCAGTTGAGACAGGAGCAGATTACCAGATGGAAACTCAGATAAGTGCATTCCCTTATTACAGAATTTGCAGAAAATCACAGTATGGGCAAAATATATCATCATTGCAGGTAGTGAACCTATCCTTTGCGATGTTCTTGTGCAATGCTGCCTCATGCTCCTGTGCAACCAATTGCGCAAGAGCAGCGCATGTCAAGTACCCAGAACGAGAGATTGTCAGGGTGATTGATCTTGCCACCTCTGAAGGCAAAATAATCAGTTTCTGCTTCTTACATATGTGGCTGCAGGCTTGCTCATAACCTTTAAAAGCAGCTTCAAAAATTTACCCCTATGTGTTGCTCTGTTTAGGAAATAAAAAATTGCATTTTCAGAGGTTTATCTTTTGCTGTAATAAAAGGACAGGGTTAGCTATAAATCACTCAACTTGTGCTTAATTTGAATCATGGATGGCCAACTGGTGGCCCTTGGGCCTAATGCGGCCCTCAGCACTAGCTAAAGTGAAGGTAAAGTTACCTATTTGACGATCTGGAATTACATTCTTTGTCCCAAATAAATAAGACTTTCATTCATCAAGTTTTTCAAAATTATCTGTAAATGAAGTTATCGCCGTAATCAAACTATTTTTTAAGCTTAGCCAATTCAACCCGTAATTTATTTTTTTTTTAATTATTTTTTTTTTTTACTGGATCACGTTCTGAAAACGTCCAATTGAAATTCTGGTCGTTAGGCGGCCATCAAACTACGTCACCCGCCTCCTTTTTAAACTGCGCATGCACTATAGTTTTATTATCCATATTGTAATCCAGTTTCACGATTTTATTATGAATACCCGCATTACATTGTCTGCTTTTATGGATTTCAGAGTATCACATGCGCAGTAGCTGGATAAATCACAGATTTGCGCATGCGCATTAGTGACGATCATCGTGAACGCGCTTTAGAGATCCGTATAGAGCGAGTGGGACCGCTCTATACATCACAGCAAAGAAAATCTGGAAATAGTGGTTGGGAGGAGTTTTCATGTAAAACAGTAAGCAAATATATATATTTAAAAACTAGAAAAATATTTAAAGAATATTAAAATAAACTTAGCGATTAGCTTCTTCTACTATTAATTGATGCATTGACGTCTTCAAAGTAAGAAAACTTTACTTTTACTTTAATGCAGCCCCTTGGGAAAAGCAGAACATATGCTATAGTTGTTGTGGCCCCATAAAAACGTGGAATAAAAAGACACTTAAAAGGGACACTCGATCAAAATTAAACTTTCATTATTCAGATAGAGCATGCCATTTTAAACAACTTTCCAATTTACTTCCATTAACTAAATGTGCACAGTCTCTTTATATTAAACTTTTTAAATCACCAGCTCCTACTGAGCATGTGCAAGAATAAGTGTGTATGGATTTGTGAATGGCTTTTGGCTGTCACATGGTACGTGTATGCATTTGTGATTGGCTGATGGCTGTCACATGGTACAGGGGGAGTGGAAAAAGACAACTTTTTTTAAAATTGTCAGAAAAAAAAAAATCTACTCATTTGAAGTTTGGACTAAGTGCTATTGCATTGTCTTGTTATCTTGCATTTGTTGATTATGCAAATCTACTGTGTTGACTGGTCCTTCAAGAGAGCTGGGGGCAGCTGACAGAAGGTACCCAGTAAGCTTACCTAAATCTGGCCTTATGCCAATGGACAATTTTAGGAACAATATTATTGTACGTGTAATAGCCATACACTGCCCCATCAATGATTTAAATGATATTTTGTGTTTCCTTTTGTTTATTTTATCTTGCTTTTTAACTACTCCGTGCCTGTGCACATGATGCATTAAAGGACACTAAACACTGTTAGTCATTCTAGGAGCTCATTTAGAACTGTCCCTAACTGGCCTCAGCAGAAAAGATAATAGGCTTTTACATTTAGGGAAATCTTAATTACTACATGGGATGCCTTTAATTTATGGAGAGTACATTTTTCTTCTCAATATTTAACCCCTTGGCGATGTCCGCCGTACCCTCTATGTCAGCTTTTGCAAGGGCTTCCAGGGCTGTCAGACCACGCGACTACTCTCATGCTAATTTAGATTCTATAATTAAATGCTTATATCTAGCATTCATTTCAAAGATATTAATGTGCCATAAAAGTTAAATTCTTTATAGTAATTAAGTTGTCAGAGGAAATGTACATTACAGTCCCCGTTAGCTGAATTTTCAGATAAAGCTACCAGTTACCAATACCTTAAAGGGACATCAAAATCATTTTTTATTTCATGATTCAGATAAAGCATGCAATGTTAATCAACTTTGTATTTTACTCCTATTATCAATTTTTCTTCATTCTGCACCTGGGTAGCGCTTGCTGATTGTTGGATACATTTAACCACCAATCAGTAAGCTCTACCCAGGTGCTAAAAGTTGCTTAGAGGGACACTCGTCAAAATAAACTTTCATAATTCAGATAGAGCAAGCAGTTTTAAGACACTTTCCAATTTACTTCCATTATTAAATCTTGCAATCTTTTTATATTCACACTTTCTAGGGAACAAGTTCCTACTGAGCATGTGCACAAGCTCACAGGGTATATGTATACTAGTCTGTTATTGGCTGACGTCTGTCACATGATACAGGGAGCCTGAAACTGAGAGAAAAAATAAATTTGCACAGAAAGAAGAAAAAAAAATCTACTGTTTATTTGAAATTCAGAGTAAGTTCTATTGGACTGTCTTTTTATTATGCACTTGTTAATTATGTAATTCTACTGAATTGAGTGGTCCGCATGCTGTATCTGAAACATTAAAGAAACATTTTTAGACTTCATATAACTAACATGTATTCGGTATGGAGGCACTGAGGAGTTAAAAACAAGACACTATAATTCATCTGTAATTGTCAAGAGGCCTACTTTGAGGTTTGTTAATAAAGCAGATTAATGCACTTTGAAGGGACATTGTACTGTGAATTTGTATACACTTTATTGTGACTATCAGATTGTTTACAAATCAATCTTTATTCTGTTATTTAAACTAGCTGGTTTTGACAATTTAGGCCACAACCTATAATGACAATATAAATACTTCAGTATCCTCTATAGAAAAGCTATGCAAACAAGCAAGTTCTCATTGGGAATGTGTTAGAGATAGGTACTATTTTTCCCCCTTTTCAATTGCTCTCTCTAAGAATGGACCATTGTGTAAAGACAGAAAAATAAGATAAGGAAAGGAGGCCTTTGAGTATAGACATACTGTATGAAGATTAGCAGGCCTGCTATACTGCAGTCTCAGTCCATTCAATAAGTAAAAACATATTTCATATAGAAAAATATAAATAATGGAGCAATTTCCACACAAGTCATTTAGAGCACATTAAAGGGACATGAAACCCAAAACTTTATTTCATGATTCAGACAGAGCATACAATTTTAAACAACTTTCCAATTTACTTCTATTATCAAATTTACTATATTTTCTTGGTATCCTTTGGTGAAGGAGCAGCAATGTGCTACTGTGAGCTAGCTAAACTGGAGGCAAATATGTGCAGCCACCAATCAGCAGCTAGCTCCCAGTAGTGCATTGCTGTACTTGTGCCCACCAAGGTATCCCTTTAACAAAAGGTTTCCAATAGAACAAAATAAATAAAAAAAATTAAAAATTAAAAAAAAAGATAGTAGTACATTGGAAAATTGTATGTTCTATCTGAATCATGAAACCAATTTTATTATATAAATGATAAAAGGGGCCAATATAAGATAAAAAAATGGATCTTAAAGGGACATTATAGTGGAATCCTTACATTACCTTTTTGTTAGAACTCTGTGACTCACATGGAATACTTTATGTATTTAAAGGGACAGTGAAGTCCAAAATAAACTTTCATGATTCAAATAGGGTGTGTCATTTTAAACAACTTTCCAATTTACTTTTATGACCAATTTTGCTTTGTTCTCTTGGTATTCGTAGTTGCTAAACCTAGGTAGGCTCATATGCTAATATCTTAGACCTTGAAGGTCGCCTCTGATCTGAATGCATTTTTACAGTTTTTCACCACTAGAGTGCATTAGTTTCATGTGTGTCATATAGATAACATTGAGTTTACGCGCGTGAAGTTACCTAGGAGTCAGCACTGATTGGCTAAAATGCAAGTCTGTCAAAAGAACTGAAATAAGGGGGAGGTTTGTAGAGGCATAGATACAAGGTAATTACAGAGGTAAAACGTGTATTATTATAACTGTTGGTTATGCAAAACTGGGGAATGGGTAATAAAGGGATTTTTAAACAACAAAAATGCTGGTGTTGACTGTCCCTTTAACCTCTTTGCAGGGTTAAACACATAGCACTGCAGAGTCGCTAGTGTTAAAATGACATGCTATAAAAAATGAGAACATATAATTGTTCCACTAGAATGGCCATTTAAAGGGACAGTAAAGCTCTTTCATGGTTCAGATAGAGCATGGCATTTTAAACAATTTTCTGATTTACTTTTTTTAAAAATCAAAAATTGCTTAGTTCTCTTGGTAACCATTGTTGAAAAGCATAACTAGGTAGGTTTAGGAGCAGCAATGCACTACTGGGAGCTAGCTGGTGATTAGTGGCTGCACACATATATGCCTCTAGTCTGGCTCCCTCAATGTGTTCAGCTATCTCCCAGTAGTGCATTGCTGCTCCTTCAATATAGGATACCAAGAGAATGAAGCAAATGTATTAACAGAAGTAACTCAGAAAGTTGTTTAAAATTGTATGCTCTCTATCAGAATCATGAAAAAACAACATATGCATGATGTGTTACATGCACAAGAAAAGTTATCAAAAAACCTGTGAAATTATCTTTGCAAACGCAAACATTCTGAAAAATGTGACAGGGATGTATTGTGGCCCAGGCCAAATAGGTCTGTGCCTTTTGAAGGGAAATCCCTTGGCATGATGCTCTCCTACGTTCTCAAAATCTTTTATTTATTAACTGTATTACAAAACAATGATCCTTGGTTGTCTAGTTAGGTGCATGACTCATCTATGCATTCCAGCAAAAATTAAATAAACTATTTGGTGGTTCAGAAGATTTCCCAGTGCCTGGGCAGCACAAAAGCTAAATAAACCACTGGAACATGAAATGAGCAGCTGCGCATTTTTAATTCACATTTATGAACTTTAAGATGCCCCCTTTTGTATTGCTTGCAATACTCACTGCAGTGAAAGTGTTACCAGGTTCAAAGCGTTAATTTTATGTCATTTTGGTTTTATTGTGATTTCCTTATGGAAACTATGCTGTATTTATATCTGCTTTCAGAGACAGGTATTTATACACATGCAGTTATTTATATCTGAAGACAGAAGATGTTAGGCAAATAGAGAGAAGCCCTGGAGTATTTTTATTACATTGCACTGCTGAATAATCGGTTTGATGTCAAGCACTGATATGACGATTTGAAGCATCTGACTTTAAAAGCGATCTCAGACCCTGTTGCCATCCCATTATCATGATTGTAAAGTAAAGAGAAAAGTATTAAAGGGACACTAAACCCCATGATTCAAGTTGGATATATACAATTTTAAACATTCCAATTTACTTCTATGATCTAATTTGCTTCATTTTTTAGATATCCTTTGTTGAAGAAATAGCAATGCACATGGGTGAGCAAATCACACAAGGCATCTATGTGCAGCCACCGAGCCAATCTAGATATGTGTTTCAGCAAAGAATATCAAGAGATTGAAGCAAATTAGATAATAGTATATTAGAAAGTTGTTTAAAATTGCATGCTCTTTCTGAACCATGAATTATTATTTTTTTAGGTTTCATGTCCCTTTAACTCAGATTCTCTAATGTTATAAACCACTGCACACAAAATATTATATAACACGTAAACTAAACAACTGCCACAACATTGCATTGACCCATAGCTTGTTAATGGTCTTTTAAAATTGCAATGAATATATAGTGAACAAAAATAAGGTTTTTCTTTAGATTACTGAAAATTTGGAGTCATACATTAGCTGATACATCCTATTTAAAATCACTCTTATGACAGGTAAATTCTGTCTAATCATGTACAACCACCTACTCCTTGGCCTGAATAGCATTTTTTTTTTGTCTACACAATGTTAACCATTTCTTTAAATAAAACATTACTGTATACTGACTGATCAACCACAATCTTGATCCCTATAATATAATATTGCAAAAAAAGCTCTCCAAATCATCTTTCGTATCTTGTCACATGCAGTCAGCAGTAGCAGGCAGGTTCTGTACTTACACTGTGGGACTATCTGTTTGTCTGTCTCCAGATAGGAGTGCACTGATCAGGTTACAGGTTCCAGACACTTCCACCTGCTCTGAGTGGGGGGAGAGAGCCATAGATCCCTGGGTCACTTACAGCCCTCTCCCCCTCCTTTTGCCCTCCTCTTCCCGGGAAGCTCCTGCTCTCTTGTAGCCGACAGCCCATAGCCCAGGCTGGGAAAGAAACAAGAGGAAACCTGATGCTCTTGTGTCTGAGCGTTGTACACAGCTTTGACTGCATTCTCTTTGCCAGGTTCTTCCTCCTGCAGTCCGGGGGAGGCGGGCTGGTGACGTCAGCACAGGGCCTCATTGACGTCAGTGGAATCCCTGTATCTGCATCAATGAGCTAAATTTAGCAGCACACAAGAAAAGCTGAAAATAGCTCTCATGCTTTTGTGTCACAAGCTCCAGCAGTTATTCCACAGACAACAATGGGGGCAGACATCGAGCCTAGGTTATATTTATAGGTTCCCACGACATAAGGACGGCTAATTAGAGCTTGTTTTTTTTACATGTGTGTTATTTTTTATCACAAACGTACAAGCTGGGACGTCACCTTCCTTACAGCAACGACTTAGATTTCATATTTGGAAGGAGTTGGGGGATGTCTGAAAATGTGTTCACTGAATTTAAAAACAAAAAACCTATAGAGTAGGAAACCTCGATACGCCCTAAGCGTATTGTAAATTGAAAAAAAAAAAAAACTGGATTATGACGGATTTGAGGTTTGCATTTTAGAAAAGAATATGTTTAGTTAATATATTAGCTGCGACATTTCTGTAATGGCTTCAGAGCTGTCTTAAAATGATAGGTCAATAAATTTGCATGGGTGAATTTCAGTTTGAATAACGGAAAGTGTCTAACTTCAGGTGGGTGAAATAGAAGCATTTTTGCAGTATATTTTCATCAGCAAAATGCTTCTTTTAAAAGGTATTACTGTTTTTCTGTGGCATTCGCACACATCCTGTGAGGGCCTGGCACCCATATTCAAACGCCATGCCTGCTCAGATTTACTGCTAATCTGAAGATATTATTTGTCTCGTACAAGCCACTGTTGACTCTGTGAGATGTGGTGTTTGAATACTGGTGCACATGCCCTTACAGCATATGTGCGTATGCCACGGGGGGGGGGGGGACTGAAATAATGTTTACTAGAAGAATTTTTGCTAATCCATAGTATATTGCAAGCATGCTTATTTTTTAAATTGAAACCCATTCACATTTTATTTTTAACTATCTCTTTAATACTTACAAGTTGATCACAGTCTTGTGCTTGTTTTTCTGAACTTTGTTTTTTCCAGTTATCCCAACACTTCTGCAGTTATCCCTTTCATGACTGGGTTAATTTGTCTTCCGATGTAAACAAATTGAAATCACATAGTCGTGTATGCGAACTCAAGATTTCAATGATAGGATCGCGTCAGGGGGGCGAGCCCTCAACGCAAGGCATGCCCTCCAGACCGCGATCCCATTCACAAAGCCCCGTTGGCTTCAGGACAGCCAATTGGCTAGGGCATTTCATGCTGTCCTAACGGCGCTAAAGCCCAGCACAGTTAGGACGGCATGGAACATCCTAACTTCGGCAAGAGGTTATTACCCTGAAGTTCTAAATATTTACCGCCAGAAAATAACATTAAATAATTATCAGTGTCATTAAAGGGACATTTCAACCAAATCCCATGGATGCATTTCAGTTTTGAATAGAAGCATTTTTGTATTATACATGTAAGTAAAAATGCTTCTAATAAAAGCTATAGCTGTTTCAAAAGTGTATGTAAGTATGCACCGTGCACAAGCATTTTAATCACATTTTAAATTTGTTAATTGCTGACATGATACAAGCCCTAAAAAAAAGATGACAGTCCGGAAAAGCCTCTTAGTAAAAAAAAATCACCTTCATTTTGGATAATAAAAAATAACGTGGAGGTAAGGGAGAGGAAGCCACAACATGTAGCCAGCAAGTGGTCTGACCGGTTTTGGTCGCAAAGACTGTAATCATAGACTTAAACTAACACATCTGTTAAATACTTTTAAAAGAATAGAAACACTCTGATTGATTAAGAACAATGGACAAGTAATTGTACTTATTTAAAGTGCTTAAAGCTGCTGCAGTATCTAAAATGCTGGTGCACCGAGACAATTTAGCTATGCCTCACATGCACGTGCAGAGAAAAAATGTTAACTTTAAAACAGTGATAACTTTTACTAGAAACATTTTTGCCAATACATCTATATTGTAAATGTTTCTATTCAAAGATGTAATTCATCTATGTGAATTTACATTTTGACAGTAATGTCCCTTTAAACGGATACTAAAAACATTTTTTTTTTCTTAAAGGGATACTGAACCCAAATTTTATTCTTTCGTGATTCAGATAGAGCATGCAATTTTTAAGCAACTTTCTAATTTACTCCTTTTATACATTTTTCTTATTTCTCTTGCTATCTTTATTTGAAAAAGAAAGTCCAGACCCTGGACAGCACTTGTTTATCGGTGGATGAATGTATCCACCAATCATCAAGAACAACGCAGGTTGTTCACCAAAAATGGGCCGGCATCTGAACTTACATTCTTGCTTTTCAAATAAAGATACCAAGAGAATGAAGAGCATTTGCTAATAGTCAATTAGAAAGTTGCTTAAAATTGCATGCTCTATCTGAATCACAAAAGAAAAAAAATTGGGGTTCAGTGTCCCTTTAAATAATTCAGACAGAGCATGCAATTTTAAGCCACCAATAAGCAAGCGCTATCCAGGTTGCTAAAATGGGCCGGCTCCTAAGCTTTATATTCCTGCTTTTCAAATAAAGTTAGCAAGAGAACAAAGAAAAATTGATAATATTGGGCCGATTTACTAAGTGTCTGTCCGACGCAAAAGGCATTTAACATTGCACAAGCAGTTCTGTTGAACTGCTTGTGCAATGCTGCCCCCTGCAGATTTGCAGCCAATCGGCCGCTAGCAGGGGGTGTCAATCAAACCGATCGTATAGGATCGGGAGGATTGATGTCCGCTGCTTCTTAACTGCTCTTTCCGGCGAGCCTGAAGTCTTGCATAGAAACAGGTGCATCAGGGGCCATTCGACCCTTGATAAATCGGCCCCTATGAGTAAATTAGAAAGTTGCTTAAAATTGCATGCTCTATGTAAATCCTAAAAGAAAAAAATGGGTGTAGTATCCCTTTGATCTTACAATTTAGAAGAAAAAAACCCATATACAATTAATTAGCAACAACCAAATTAAATATAAATATATATATATACAGTATCTCAGAAAAGTGAGTACACCCCTCACATTTTTGTAAATATTTTATTATATCTTTTCATGTGAAAACACTGAGGAAATGACACTTTGCTACAATGTAAAGTAGTGAGTGTACAGCCTGTATAACAGTGTAAATTTGCTGTCCCCTCAAAATAACTCAACACACAGCCATTAATGTCTACACCGTTGGCAACAAAAGTGGGTACACCCCTAAGTTGAAATGTCAACATTGAGCCCAATTAGCCATTTTCCCTCCCCTGTGTCATGTGACTCGTTAGTGTTACAAGGTCTCAGGTGTGAATGGGGAGCAGGTGTGTTAAATTTGGTGTTATCGCTCTCACGCTCTCCCATACCGGTCACTGGATGTTCAACATGGCACCTCATGGCAAATAACTCTCTGAGGATCAGAATAAAAAGAATTGTTGCTCTACATAAAGATAGCCTAGGCTATAAGAAGATTGTCAAGATGCTGAAACTGAGCTGCAGCACGGTGGGCAAGACCATACAGCGATTTCACAGGACAGTTTCACTCAGAACAGGCCTCGCCATGGTCGACCAAAGAAGTTGAGTGCACATGCTCAGTGTCATATCCAGAGGTTGTCTTTGGGAAATAGACGTATGAGTGCTGCCAGCATTGCTGCAGAGGTTGAAGGGGTGGAGGTCAGCCTGTCAGTGCTCAGACCATACGCTGCACACTGCATCAAATTGATCTGCATGACTGTTGTCCTAGAAGAAAGCCTCTTTTAAAGATGATACACAAGAAAGCCTGCAAACAGTTTGCTGAAGACAAGCAGACTAAGGACCTAGATTACTGGAACTATGTCCTTTGGTTCGATGAGACCAAGATAAACTTATTTGGTTCAGATGGTGTCAAGTGTGTGTGGTGGCAACCAGGTGAGGAGTACAAAGACAAGTGTGTCTTGCCTACAGTCAATCGTGGTGAGAGTGTCATGGTCTGGGCCTGCATGAGTGCTGCCGGCTCTGGGGAGCTAACCATGAATGCCAACATGTACTGTGACCTATTGATCCCCTCCCTTCGGAGACTAGGCCGCAGGGTAGAATTCCAACATAACGACACCAAACACACCTCCAAGACGACCAATGCCTTGCTAAAGAAACTGAGGGTAAAGGTAATGGACTGGTCAAGCATGTCTCCAGACTTAAACCCTATTGAGCATCTGTGGGGAATCCTCAAATGGAAGTTGGGGGAGCGCAAGGTCTCTAACATCCACCAGCTCCGTGATGTCGTCATGGAGGAGTGGAAGAGGACTCCAGTGGCAACCTGTGAAGCTCTGGTGAACTCCATGCCCGAAAGGGTTAAGGCAGTGCTGGAAAATAATGGTGGCCACACAAAATATTGACACTTTGGGCCCAATTTGGACATTTCCACTTAGGGGTGTACTCACTTTTGTTGCCAACGGTTTAGACATTTGTGGCTGTGTGTTGAGTTATTTGGAGGGGACAGCAAATTTACACTGTACACTCACTACTTTACATTGTAGCAAAGTGTCATTTCTTTAGTGTTGTCATATGAAAAGATAAAATATTTACAAAAATGTGAGGGGTGTACTCACTTTTGTGAGATACTGTGTATATATATATATATATATATATATATAATTAGCCGGTAGCCCAGCACTCGATCCTCCAGTGTGTACTCACTACCTGGGTGCAGTCCTCCTAGATGTATGTAGAAACTTTCTTTTAGAGGGAGGACACTCTCAGGATTTTATTCAAGCAAAACAGTGTAATTTTTATTTTCTGATGGTTACAAAAACAAATTGTCGACGTTTCGGCCCCAATGTGGGCCTTTCTCAAGACAAAAATGTTATATAAAGGATACAAAACACACAATTGGAATCTATGTAAATAGAACAACATACATTAAAGGCTCAATACATAAAAAATAATTACGACAGTGACATCCCTCCACCATCAAAATTAGCCTAACAACTAAATAATGAACACATAAAAATTAGGAGACCATGTAGCAAGCATAGACAGACTACAATACATAACCGGAATATACCACATCCAAAGAGGCCAGCCACTAAAGTACTTAGGTAGAGGAGCACCCCAATATAAAGCTACTATAACCCACACAGAGGACTCATCAGACAAATTGCCAGCAGGCACTAGTAAAACACTGGAATGCCCACCACAATAACCAGACCATAAGATTAAATTATTATCATGAAATCATGTCAGTTTATGGGAACCCAAGGCTGTACAATACGAATCTACTCTCCTAAAGAATAGCAAGGAGACAGACCCTGGATTCAGTGAGGCGCTAAGGGGAATATATACAGTAGGAAATAAGCAGAAATCTAGCTCATAAAAATACACAAACTCTAAATCCACATAAAAGTAGCTAGTATATAAGACACATCCATATGTGATTACCGATACATAAAGCTGCATATAAAACAGACGTGCAAATATAAAAAGCCAAAATACGCCATCCATATAAAAAGTATACGCCATCCAAGTACTGCATAGAAGGAACATATCAAATCTAACAAAGGCTAAAAAACAAAGAAACCGTGGGGTACTTTACATTAATTAGTAGCAATCAACATCGCTCACGACGGCACACAAGCTGGATTAACCATAGTCAGAGCACAGACCACAGTAACATTATATAGCCCCAGTGATCCAAAAAGTATTTGAGCCAAGAAACTCACCCAACCAATCACAGCGGGACAATGGTCCACGTGACCCATCCACCAAACCGATTGCCTAACTTGCACACCCCCGTAGCCCTGACAACACCAATGCTAACACACAACCACATAGAAGTAGACATCGGGAAAAGCACAAAGAAAGTACTATGAAACCACCTATCACCAATCCAACAAACCCACTACTCACGCTGCCATACAAAATGTACCTAAATCCCTGGCGAGTAGCCTAATACAGTACCGCCCAAAGGCAGCACAGTATCACATTATAAATTGCATAAAAATGTAACATCCAAAAGCCCAAACCAGCATATAAGAGAAGCTGGTATCATATGACACGTACCTGTAGACCAGTGCTTTCCAAACTGTGTGCCGTGACACACTAGTGTGTCGGTGGCAGTGTGTAGGTGTGTCCCTGCTTCAGCACAAATTTGTTTCAATTTAAAAAAAAAAAATCAACATTTTTTTTGGTTTCAGACTTTCCGCCTGCCGGCTACGCATATCACATGGTAGACACGTGATTGATACCTAGTGGGTCACAGATCATCTTAACCTATTGGTGCAGCTCACCGGGAACTAAAACTATTCCCTTTGGCGGCACATTGGCTCCTGACTGCATGTGTAGTCTCCTCAATTGGTTTGTGACTGCATGTGTAGTCAGTGAGTGGGATAGCAGTGTGTTTGCAACGCAGGCAGTAGTCAGTCGGACTAGGGCGGCATCTTAAATGCTGAGGTGAAGTCAGTGGGGTTTTTTTTGCAGCTAGCTCCCAGTAGTGCATTGCTGCTCCTGCTCTATATGGATAGGAAGTGGAAGCTTAAAATTGCTTGATGATGAAATTCGAGTGTCTTAATCTAATATTCCACCAAATATTCAGAAACTGTTCATCCCATTAACCTCATACATCCCATTAAAATAGTAAGTAGCTATTGGTGTTATTACATTTTTTTTAATTCTTGCACATACATACTGTTAAAACATTGTATGCAGTCTGATGTGTACAAGCAACAATGTATATCTATTGGACATTTTGTTTTAAAATTGCGCATTAACTGGTAGCGCAGGATATATACTATTACTCTTGTATTTTATATATATATATATATATATATATTTTAATTTCTGGGGTTTAGAGATTACATTGCAGGTTGAAGAGCCTGTCCTGTATGTTCATTTATCATTTTTAATAATGTGTAATGATTAGAGATTTGCATTTGTTTTGTTACATATACATATTCTTAATAAAAGTAGGGATATTTGTTTTGTTTTCACAAAATGGATATTTGAACGAATGCACTAAATAATTTAAAGATAACGAATATATACTAGCAAAATTTGTTAGTTTACATTTGTTTCCTTTAAATTACCTCTGGGATCCGCTGCACTAAGCTTCCTATTAGTGCGGACCTGGGCTCTGTAAAGAAGGCTCGGGATTACTGTGGCTCCCCCAACATGCTAAAGATAAGTATAAGGTGAGGTCATTCAATATGGAGGGGGTTAATTTCAGTGTGTTCTGCACATGCACAAAACTAATAAGTGAAAAACAACCCTGTAGGTGTGTTGTTAAGTATTTAGAATTCAGATTGTGATCAGAAAAGCAGGTACATGTTAAGTACAGGGCCATTTTCCCCTGAAACTATAATGAAAAAAGTGCTGCCAGGGGGGCGGAGCCAGCAGCAAGAGCAACAAGACGCACACCAAGGAGGCTCCTGATCTTATTTTATTTTATTTTCATTTCTCCAAGTTTTCCTCTTAAAAAATTGACAGTTTCATATTAAACTATCACTGGGCATCTAAGGGGTTCAGGTAATACACCCGGTTGAAACGGATAAAGTGCCTCTATCTGGGTATTACTGTCTGTAATAATTTAACTGGCCGCCATTTCTTCTAACTATGGAAGGAGATCTCTACAAAGCGGTACTGACCCTATTCGCTAACTATGAGCTGAAGATCCTTAACAGATTCGACATCCTATTGACCAAGATTGAAGCCGGACGCAAGCAAGAGAGGCATGCTCTGATTGAAGGGGAGGGAGAGATGGCCGCTGATCTGAGACCCGGAGCAGTACAACTGAAAGCTGAGGACTTGCCCACCGCACCCGTTCTCTCTGCGAAGCAGCTATTATCGAACGGAACCATGGGAGGTTGCGGTGAAGATGGAGGAACCTTGACCCTGCCGTGCAGCTACTTACCGACCCCTGTGAATGACGCCGGTGTCTCTGGAGAGCCCTCCACCAGTGGCTGCGGATGGGTGAGAGCTGATGACATCTGCCCCTGTGAGGGGTTGTTAACTGCTGCCGCTGGTTCAGTTGCGGCTGGGAAGGCGGCCCTCTTCCTTAAGTATGGCCCTGCTGCCGTGTGTGATTTGTTGTCGGCCGCCTGTTTCTATACAGCCCCAGGGACTTGCATAGACTGGGATATCATGGCAAACTGCTCAAAGAACATGCTCAAAGTAGGTACCTCTCGCATGGTGATCTTGCGGAATGAAAATTCTCAGCTCCCTAATACCAACATGAGAACCGGAGTGGGGTGATAGCATTCAGACAGCAGCAGACTCTGGATGCCCAAGATCGCAAAACCACCTGGCCTATTATATACTAATTCAGTATAGATCTTAGACTCATTAAATAACATTATATCAGCTGGGTCTATGAATTCTACGTTTATGAAGATCAATATCTGATAATGTGTAGAGTTAAGCCTGAACCCTCCATGTTCCTAATATATCTAGAACTAAAAATGATTTACTTGTGGTTAGTTGCCTGTTCATGTTGCCACTATTACTGTTTTTACTAATATCTTCTAACGCATTGCTGATTGTTGCTGACCTTTAGTCTCCCATTTCTTATAGGAAGCTAATTGTTTTAAATGTATGGGCTAACTTTTTTCTTTTTTTTTTTTTTTTTTTTCACATCATTATTACAGTGTGTATATATGCTTACTGATTGGTGGGTGTACCTTTGCTATGCAGTGATATTTTGAATGCTCCACCACTTTTCTGTTAGGCCCAGACAAAATATAAATGTACGACAGAGGGTGATGCTTATAATCTTAAAGTTTTAACTTAAGACAGGCCCCGCTGTGCGTAGCTAGGAGTCTAATCTAACTAGTATCCTTGTGTGCAGTTTTAGACTATATGAGGGCTGTAAAAGCCGATATGTGTGTGCTTCACGTGTTTAAGACAGTTCACTGCTAACTATCTATTGAGCATATTTGAATACTTTATCTAAGCTAGTTACCTACTCCTCCAAAAATCTGAGTGTATATATCTTGGTATGCAGATCCCTTACAATATCACTATATACTAAACCTTGACCTTTATAGCTCTTAAGGGGTTACTCTATGTCTGTGCTATTAAGGAGTGGCTATTCAGCTAAAGTGATACAAAAATGTGTGCACAAGTTTTAGTATTGTTGTTTGGGACTATAATTGGGTACATGAATACAGAATCACATTAGCGCTCTTGATATCCGAATAGATACCTATTGTCCTCAGTACCCCTGGGGCTTATGTTAGGGATCACTTGTTAATTATCTGATTTAATTCCGCTCCCCCTGGTCCCTCTTCCCCTCTTCCCTCCCCCCTTCCCCCTTTCCCCCCCCCTCTCCTTTCCCCCCCTCTCCTCCCCCCCTCTCTTTTTCCTCCCCTCTCCTTTCCAACCCCTCTCTTTTCCCCCCTCCCTCTCCTCTCCTTCCCCCTCCTTCCCCTCTCCTTTCCCCTCCTCTACTTTTCCCCTCTCTTCTCCCCTTCTTCTTCCCCCTATCCCCTTCCTTTACCCCTCTCTCTTCCCTCCCCCTCCTCCTCTCCCCCCCTACCCTACCCCCCCCCCCCCTTTTTTCCCCTTACTTTTCCCTTCTCCAAGTATGTGGTAAGGGATAATCACCTTATCCTCCACATCCATATTTGGCAGAGTGGTGTTGTCTCTGCCCTGCCCGTGGAGCCTTGTTTGAATGTGTCCCGGTTAGTTTATAAAAATGGCTCCTCGGGAATTTCCTATGTTTACTATTATGTGTTCATTACTTCTAGATACTTTTTTACTTTCATCTCAGTATAAGAGTTTTCTCACTTGTGTACCTAATGTATGGTAATCCACACACCCTGTATTACTACAATATTCATTATCTAACACTTGATCTTCACTTTGCTTGTTATATGCTGAGAATCTTTCTTCCTGTGAGTTATGTCTTCAGACAGGTACTGACTTTCAGATCCCACAAGTGGATCTATTTCATTTTGTTGACACATGTTTTCCCTGCTATTAAACTGCAAAATGGGGCTTCATTAGGGTCAATACCGTGCTCCTCCTAATGTCACTGTATTATTGTTTGAATGAAGGACTGCTGTCATGTACTTTTGTCTGAGATATTGCCCTATCTATAATGTTTGTATTTGGATGTTTTATTGCCTCAATAAAAACAATTTAAAAAAAAAAAAAAAAAAAAAAAAAAGTGCTGCCAATAAATCATAACCGATAAAAAACAGAATTTATGCTTACCTGATAAATTACTTTCTCTTACGGTGTATCCAGTCCACGGATTCATCCTTACTTGTGGGATATTCTCATTCCCTACAGGAAGTGCAAAGAGAGCACACAGCAGAGCTGTCCATATAGCTCCCCTCAGGCTCCGCCCCCCCCCAGTCATTCGACCGACGGTTAGCAGAAAAAGGAGAAACTATAGGGTGCAGTGGTGACTGTAGTTTACAAAAATAAATTTGAACCTGACTTAATTGCCAGGGCGGGCCGTGGACTGGATACACCGTAAGAGAAAGTAATTTATCAGGTAAGCATAAATTCTGTTTTCTCTTACATGGTGTATCCAGTCCACGGATTCATCCTTACTTGTGGGATACCAATACCAAAGCTTTAGGACACGACGGATGAAGGGAGGGAACAAGTCAGGCAACCTAAACGGAAGGCACCACTGCTTGCAAAACCTTTCTCCCAAAAATAGCCCCCGAAGAAGCAAAAGTATCGAATTTGTAAAATTCGGCAAAAGTATGCAGTGAAGACCAAGACGCTGCTTTACAAATCTGTTCCACAGAAACCTCATTCTTGAAAGCCCATGTGGAAGCCGCAGCTCTGATGTAATGAGCTGTAATTCGTTCAGGAGGCTGCTGTCCAGCAGACTCATAAGCCAATCGGATAATGCTTTTGATTGAAGAAATAAAAAACTACAAACTAACACCACATTCCCTTTACACTCCCGTGGAGATGCTACTTGTTAGAGCGGCAAAGAGAATGACTGGGGGGCGGAGCCTGAGGGGAGCTATATGGACAGCTCTGCTGTGTGCTCTCTTTGCACTTCCTGTAGGGAATGAGAATATCCCACAAGTAAGGATGAATCCGTGGACTGGATACACCATGTAAGAGAAATGGATGACTGTGACCTCGTTGAGACAGAAAAGACTCACCTGCAACTGTTAGCATATCAATGATTATCAAACCATAGATTGCGGTCAGCCCTAAAGTGAAGAAGTGATGTTTGAGTTCTCTATTAAAAAATAAACTTTTGCAGCCATTTAAAGGAACTGTGAGATATTTTTACTTTAACCATATTATATGAAGCATATTTTATAAGAAACTACCAGGGGTACGTTTTTATTGAATATTTGAGGAGATCTGTATGTTAAAGCTGCCGTAGAAAGTACTGTAATTTAGGAAGTCTTATTATTGGTTGGCCACAGAGCAGCTTAGTTCGCACGCTTTTACTTGTAGCGTAGTAAAAAAAAATTCCCTGCAGTTGTGGTCATATGACCTTACTCCACTCTTCCACATTGGCTTTCATTTCAGCCGGTTTGCAGAGCGGAGCGGATGTTAGAATTGTTCATCCGATATTGGATTCTCTATCTAAGCTCAGAATGTATCGTGGAGAGTCTTGTTCTAGTCTAGGCTAGTAGGTTTTCTCTCCGATCATAGAAGTGGTAAGTCCTCAGCAGGGCTGAGGTATATTGGTGCTATTAGATCTAAATTTAGTCTGTTTAAGATTTATTAAAGGTTTTTTTTCTTCTCAATACATTTTCATTTATTTATTATCAATTATCTCCTTTTTAGACTTTTGCTTCTGGGAATCAATACATGGGCAAGATTTTATTTTGTTATGGAATCTGATAATAATTTAGCCTTGTTATTTGACAAGTGTTTATATTGCTTGGAGGTTCAGATTATTCCTCCTGTGCAGTTTTGCTCCTCATGTTGTCTAAAAATAAAAATTCCCTTACAGAGCCATCTGTCTCTCAGGATAATGTTGTCTATGCCATGCCTCAGCTTTCCCCTCAAACGTCCCAAGCTTTAGCAGTTTCACATGCAGTGCCCTGCGGTTCCTCTCAACAAGTTCCTGGGGTGTTTATGTACCAGGAGATTTTGATGCGCAAATAACTTCTGCAGTTTCTGCGGCCTTATCAGCCTTCCCAATGGCTGGTAAGAGAAAGAGAGGAAATCTAAGAACATTATCTCATACTAAGAGTTCTGACTGCGTTAGTCAGTCTCTCTCAGTTATCTGAAGAAGATTATTCCTCAGTGGCTTCTGAGGGTGAGATCTCTGACTCTGAGACTGTGGTGGCTAGTTCAGCAGATCCAGAGAAGGTTAATTTAAGATTTAAGCTGGAGCACCTCCGATTGCTCTTGAAGGAGGTGCTTGCTACTTTGGAGGACTCCGACTCTACTGTCACTGAGACTCCTAAGAAGTCTAATAAGCTTAACAGAGTGTTTGATGTCAAACCTTCATCTGTAGAAGTATTTTCAGTTCCAGATTGTATGTTGGAAATTATAGCCCAGGAATGGGAAAAGCCGGGGATTCCCTTTTCCCGTCCCCTAATTTCAAGAAAATGTCTCCTGTTGCTGACTCTGTACGTGACTCGTGGCACACTGTACCTAAGGTAGAGGGCGCTATATCTACTCTAGCTAAAATAACTACTATCCCTCTTGAGGATAGCTATTCTTTCAAGGATCCCATGGATAAGAAGCTAGAAGCTTACTTAAGAAAGATATACATTCATCAGGGTTTACAATGGCAACCAGTTGCAAGTATTGCTACTGTTGTGGGTGCAGCATCTTATTGGTGCGATTCCTTGTCTGACCTAATTTCAGAAGAGACTACTATAGAGGAGATCCAAGATAGGTTCAAAGCTCTAAAGCTGGCTAATACTTTTATATGTGATGCCAGCATGCAAGTTGTTAGGCTGGGAGCCAAGATTACTCTCAAGGGTCAGATTTCTGCACTATCTATTTTTTTGCACAAATGTCTGGCAGATCTGCCAGATGTTCAATCTTTTGTTCAGGTCTTGGTTAGAATCAGGACTGTGTTTAAACTTATTGCTCCTCCTTGGAGTCTTAATCTTGTTCTTAAAGTTTTGCAGCAGGCTCCGTTTGAGCCTATGAATTCAGTTGATATTAAGTTGTTATCTTGGAAAGTTTTGTTTCTCCTTGCTATTTTGTCTGCTCGCAGAGTTTCCGAGCTTTCGGCTTTGCAGTGTGACTCCCCTTACTTTATTTTTCATGCGGATAAGGCGGTCCTTCGTACTAAGTTGGGATTTCTTCCCAAAGTAGTATCGGATCGTAACATCAATCAGGAAATTGTTGTTCCTTCCTTTTGTCTGAATCCTTCTCAGAAGGAACGTCTGTTGTACAACCTGGATGTTGTGAGTACGCTAAAATTTTATCTGCAAGCAACTAAAGATTTTTGACAATCTACTACCCTGTTTATTGCTTTCACTGGTAAGTGTAAGTGTCAGAAGGCCACTTCTACTACTCTTTCTTTCTGGTTGAGAAGTGTTATTCGGTTAGCTTATGAAACAGCTGGACAACAGCCTCCTAAGAGAATTACGGCTCATTCCACTAGGGCTGTCTCTTCTTCCTGGGCTTTCAAAAATGAAGCTTCTGTGGAGCAAATCTGCAAGGCAGCCACTTGATCCTCACTGCATACTTTTTCCAAATTCTACAAATTTGATACTTTGCCTTGGCTGAGGCTTCCTTTGGGAGAAAAGTTCTTCAAGTGGTGGTGCCTTCTGTTTAGGTCCGCCTGTCTTATTCTCCCTCCCTTCCATTCTGTGTCCTCTAGCTTGGGTGTTGGTTCCCACTAGTAATTGGAATAGATCCGTGGACTCTCCATGCCATTGGAAAGAAAACAAAATGTATGCTTACCTGATAAATTTCTTTCTTTCCTGGCATGGAGAGTCCATGACCCGCCCTTAATTTGTGTTGACGTCTTTTTTTGTATAAACCGCAGGCACCTCTATACCCTTGCGTCATCTTCTTTTCCCATTTTCCGAATTACTGCAGATTATGGGTAATGGTAGTGACAGCTCTGCTGGGGTGTTCTTTGCCTCCTCCTGCTGGCCAGGATTTGAGTTCCCACTAGTAATTGGAATGGATTTGTGGGCTCTCCATGCCAGGAAAGAAATTTATCAGGTAAGCATAAATTTTGTTTTTAAAAGATTTTATACTGGATTTTTATGTCAGTATCTTTGCATATTCTTCTTTATAGTAGTGTCTATTACATCAGTTATATGAAAATTGGTTTATACTGTCCCTTTAAAGGAGACATGGTTGGCATGACAAGGGCAGGGTAAAGGGAGCCTTTAACCTTTTGTTTATTAGTGAAGTATTGCTTCTATCTTTTGTTAATTATCTGCATGTTGTTGGATGTCAGTGTGATCACAATCATCTATATTCATTGTCTATTTCTCTTTATCGGTTTGTTAAAGGACCACTCAATGCAGTAGAATTAAATAATTAACAAGAACATAAAAAGACAATGCAAGAGCACTTACTCTGAATTTCAAATAAGCAGTATATTTTTTATTTCTAACAAATTTATTTTTTCTCCCATTTTCTGGCCCTCCTGTATCATGTGACAGACATCAGCAAATAACAGACTAGTATACGTATTTTATGTGAGCTTGTGCACATGCTCAGTAGGATCTTGCTCATCAGAAAGTGTGAATATTAAAAGTCTGTGCAAAATGTAATAATGCAAGTAAATTGGAAAGTGTCTTAAAACTACATGCTCTTTCTGAATCATAAACATTTATTTCTTTTTCATGATGTACCAAGTCCACGGATTCATCCTTACTTGTGGGATATTATCCTTCCTAACAGGAAGTGGCAATGACAGCACCACAGCAGAGCTGTCTATATAGCTCCCCCCTTAACTCCACCCCCAGTCATTCTCTTTGCTGGCTCTAAGCAGGAAGGGTAAAGTGAAAGAGGTGTTAAGCTGTTAGTTTTATTTTATCGACAATCAAGAGTTTGTTATTTTTAAATGTTACCGCTGTTGTACTATTTACTCTCAGGCAGGACATAGATGAAGATTTCTGCCTGGAGGATTATGATCTTAGCATTTGTAACTAAGGTCCACTGCTGTTCCCACAGAAGCTGAGGAGTACAGGAAAACTTCAGTGTGAGGAACGGTTTCTTGCTATACAGAAATGAGGTATTTTCAGTCATATTTTCTGCAGAGACTGTGTTAACTCAGAAAGGCTGGCAGTATCCCCATTAGGGGAAGGGGAAGCAGTAATCCTAGTGTTATAAGAGGCTATACTAGCTTGCATAAAGGGCTAATTTTTTTGGTACTTTTGGTTTGTATATGAGAGATTGGGACAAACGTTTGTGTGTTCTGGGAGTAACGTTTTTATTTTGATGGGACATTTGCTTGAGGGTTCATTTGGCTTATTTGGGGTTGTTATAACCCACATGGCTTTCAGGAAAGGTTTGTTAGATTTGTGTAGGCCCCAGCAACATCGAGTGCGGTGGGCGGGGCCTATTTTCGCGCCTCAGTTGCGCATTTAGTTATACAGACAAACAGCAGGCAACTTCTCCAGAGGTCCTGATATTCTTCTGAGGGCCTAATCGAAGCTTTAACCTCATATTATCGTTCCCTAAGGGAAGTAGGGCCACAGCAGAGCTGTGGCAAGGTGCTAATAGGGGTTTTAACCGGTTTTAGACAATTATCAATCCGTTTTTTTCATTTGGGGGTTTATTGCTTATTTACTTGTGGTGCAATCCTTCTAAAGCTTAGTGGGTACACTGTTAAAATTTCGGAAAATTTTAAGCAATTTTAACCTGTTTTGCAGTTTATGTATGCCTTTTTTTCTCTTAAAGGCACAGTACCGTTTTTGCAAATTGTGTTTTTTTCATTAAATAAAGTGTTTTCCAAGCTTGCTTGCCTCATTACTAGCCTGTTAAACATGTCTGACACTGAGGAAACTCATTGCTCAATTTGTTTAGAAGCCGTTGTGGAACCCCCTCTTAGAATGTGTCCCACTTGTACTGATATGTCTATAAATTGCAAACAGCATATTTTGACTTATAAAAATTTGGCATTAGATGATTCTCAGACAGAAGGAAATCAGGTTTTGCCATCTAGTTCTCCCAAGTGTCACAACCAGTAACGCCCGCACAAGCGACCCCAAGTACTTCTAGTGCGTCTAATTCTTTCACCTTGCAAGATATGGCTTCAGTTATGAATACTACCCTCACAGAGGTTTTATCTAAACTGCCAGGGTTGCAAGGGAAGCACAGTAGCTCTGGGTTAAGAACAAATGCTGAGCCCTCTGACGCTTTAGTAGCCGTATCCGATATTCCCTCACAATGTTCTGAGGTAGGGATGAGGGATTCAGGAAAGATGTTGCTTAGGGAGGTTTTAGCTACTCTGGATGATTGTGACCCTATTGTAGTTCCAGAGAAATTGTGTAAAATGGACAAATATTTAGAGGTTCCTGTTTACACAGATGTTTTTCCGGTCCCTAAGAGGATTTCGGACGTTGTTACTAAGGAGTGGGATAGACCAGGTATTCCGTTCGCTCCCCCTCCTGTTTTTAAGAAAATGTTTCCCATTTCTGACACCATAAAGGACTCATGGCAGACGGTCCCTAAGGTGGAGGGAGCTATTTCTACTCTGGCTAAGTGTACAACTATACCTATTGAAGACATTTGTGCTTTTCATTGATCCTATGGATAGAATATTAGAGGGTCTCCTAAAGAAAATTTTTGTTCATCAAGGTTTTCTTCAACCTATAGTGTGCATTGTTCCTGTAACCACTGCGGCTGCCTTTTGGTTTGAGGCTCTAGAAGAGGCTCTTCAGATGGAGACCCCACTAGATGATATCCTGGACAGAATTTAAGCTCTTAAGTTAGCTAATTCTTTTATTACAGACGCCGCTTTTCATCTTGCTAAGTTAGCGGCAAAGAATTCAGGTTTTGCCATTTTAGCGCGTAGAGCGTTATGGCTTAAGTCCTGGTCAGCTGATGTGTCATCTAAATCTAAGCTTTTGTCCATCCCTTTCAAAGGTAAGACCCTGTTCGGGCCTGCACTGAAAGAGATAATTTCAGACATTACTGGAGGGAAGGGCATACCCTCCCTCATGATAAGTCAAATAAGACAAGGACCAAACAAAATAATTTTCGTTCCTTTCGAAACTTCAAGAGTGGTCCCACTTCCTCTTCCTCTGCTGCAAAGCAAGAGGGGAACTTTGCTCAATCCAAGCCAACCTGGAGACCTAATCAGTGGGGGATCTAGTGGGGGGCAGACTTTCTCTCTTTGCTCAGGCCTGGACAAGAGACGTTCAGGATTCCTGGGCAGTAGAAATTGTAACCCAGGGATACCTTCTAGATTTCAAGGATTCTCCTCCAAGGGGGAGGCTCCATCTTTCTCAATTGTCAAACCCGACAAAAAGAGAGGCGTTCTTACGCTGTGTAGAAGACCTTTTTTACCATGGGAGTGATCTGCCCAGTTCCAAAAGCAGAGCAGGGGCAGGGGTTCTACTCCAATATGTTTGTGGTTCCCAAAAAAGAGGGAACTTTCAGACCAATTCTGACTCTCAAGATCCTAAACCAATTCCTAAGAGTCCCATCTTTCAAGATGGAGACCATTCGGACTATCTTACCATTGATCCAGGAGGGTCAATATATGACCACCGTGGACTTAAAGGATGCGTATCTACACATTCCTATCCACAAAGATCATCACCAGTTCCTCAGGTTCGCCTTTCTGGACAAGCATTATCAGTTTGTGGCTCTTCCTTTCGGGTTGGCCACGGCGCCACAAATCTTCACAAAGGTGCTAGGGTCCCTTCTGGCGGGTTCTAAGGCCGCGGGGCATAGCAGTGGCGCCTTATCTAGACAACATTCTAATTCAAGCGTCGACTTTCCAACTAGCCAATTCTCACACAGACTTAGTGTTGGCCTTTCTAAGATCTCACGGGTGGAAGGTGAACGTAAAAAAAGAGTTCTCTTTCCCCCCTCACAAGAGTTTCTTTTCTAGGGACTCTGATAGACTCAGTGGACATGAAAATATTTCTGACAGAGGTCAGAAAATCAAAGATTTTGTCCACCTGCCGAGCTCTTCGTTCCATTCCTCGGCCGTCAGTGGCTCAGTGTATGGAGGTAATCGGTCTAATGGTAGCGGCAATGGACATAGTTCCGTTTGCTCGCTTGCATCTCAGACCACTGCAACTATGCATGCTCAATCAGTGGAATGGGGATAATGCAGATTTATCTCCTCAGATAAATCTGGATCAAGAGACCAGAGACTCTCTTCTTTGGTGGTTGTCACAGGATCATCTGTCCCAGGGAATGTGTTTCCGCAGGCCAGATTGGGTTATAGTGACGACAGACGCCAGCCTTCTGGGCTGGGGTGCAGTCTGGAATTCCCTGAAAGCACAGGGTTTGTGGACTCGGGAGGAGGCCCTCCTACCGATAAATATTCTGGAATTAAGAGCGATATTCAATGCTCTTCAGGCATGGCCTCAACTGGCTTAGGCCAGATTCATCAGATTTCAGTCGGACAACATCACAACTGTGGCTTATATTAATCATCAGGGGGGAACAAAGAGTTCCTTAGCGATGATAGAAGTTTCAAGAATAATCCGTTGGGCAGAGGCTCACTCTTGCCATCTGTCAGTGATCTATATCCCAGGGGTAGAGAACTGGGAGGCAGATTTTCTAAGTCGTCAGACTTTTCATCCGGGGGAGTGGGAATTCCATCCGGAGGTGTTTGCTCAACTGGTTCAGCTATGTGGCACACCAGAATTGGATCTGATGGCATCTCGTCAGAACGCCAAACTTCCTCATTACGGATCCAGGTCAAGGGATCCTCAGGCAGTACTGATAGATGCTCTAGCAGTACCCTGGTCGTTCAACCTGGCTTATGTGTTTCCACCTTTCCCTCTCCTTCCACGTCTGATTGCCAGAATCAAACAGGAGAGAGCATCAGTGATTTTGATAGCGCCTGCGTAGCCACACAGGACTTGGTATGCAGACCTGGTGGACATGTCATCTCTTCCACCATGGTCTCTGCCATTGAGACAGGACCTTCTGATTCAAGGTCCATTCAAGCATCGAAATCTAATTTCTCTGCAACTGACTGCTTGGAGATTGAACGCTTGATTCTATCAAAGCGGGGTTTCTGTGAGTCAGTCATAGATACCTTGATTCAGGCTCGAAAGCCTGTTACCAGGAAAATCTATCATAAGATATGGCGTAAATATCTTTTTTGGTGTGAATCCAAAGGTTACTCCTGGAGTAAAATCAGGATTCCTAGGATTTTGTCTTTTCTCCAAGACGGAATGGAGAAAGGATTGTCAGCTAGTTCCCTAAAAGGACAGATATCTGCTCTGTCTATTCTGTTGCACAAGCGTCTGGCAGATGTTCCAGACGTTCGGGTTTTTTGTCAGGCTTTAGCTAGAATTAAGCCTGTATTTAAACCTGTTGCTCCGCCATGGAGTCTAAATTTAGTTCTTAAAGTTCTTCAGGGGTTCCGTTTGAACCCATGCATTCCATAGATATTAAGCTTTTATCTTGGAAAGTTTTGTTCCTATTTCCTATCTCTTCAGCTCGAAGAGTTTCTGAACTATCTGCATTACAATGTGACTCGCCTTATCTTGTTTTCCATGCTGATAAGGTGGTTTTCGTACCAAGCCTGGGTTCCTACGTAAGGTTGTTACTAACAGGAATATCAATCAGGAAATTGTTGTTCCTTCTCTGTGTCCTAATCCTTCTTCTAAGAAGGAACGTCTGTTGCACAACTTGGACGTGGTTCATGCTTTGAAATTTTATTTGCAGGCAGCCAAAGATTTTCGTCAAACATCTTCTTTGTTTGTTGTCTATTCTGGAAAGCGTAGGGGTCAAAAGGCTACGGCGACTTCTCTTTCCTTTTGGCTGAAAAGCATCATCCGTTTGACTTATGAGACTACTGGACAGCAGCCTCCTGAAAGGATTACAGCTCATTCTACTAGAGCGGTAGCTTCCACATGGGCTTTTAAAAATGATGCTTCTGTTGAACAGATTTGTAAGGCTGCGACTTGGTCATCGCTCCATACCTTTTCAAAATTTTACAAATTTGCTACTTTTGCTTCTTCGGAGGCTATTTTTGGGAGAAAGGTTTTGCAAGCAGTGGTGCCTTCCGTTTAGGTTCCTGTCTTGTCCCTCCCTTCATCCGTGTCCTAAAGCTTTGGTATTGGTATCCCACAAGTAAGGATGAATCTGTGGACTCGGTACATCATGCAAAAGAAAACAAAATTTATGCTTACCTGATAAATTTCTTTCTTTTGCGATGTACCAAGTCCACGGCCCGCCCTGTCTATTCAAGACAGATGGTATTTTTTATTAAAAAATTCAGTCACCTCTGCACCTTATATTTTCTCCTTTTTCTTCCTTGGCCTTTGGTGGAATGACTGGGGGGTGGAGTTAAGGGGGGAGCTATATAGACAGCTCTGCTGTGGTGCTGTCTTTGCCACTTCCTGTTAGGAAGGATAATATCCCACAAGTAAGGATGAATCCGTGGACTCGGTACATCGCAAAAGAAAGAAATTTATCAGATAAGCATAAATTTTGTTTTTGACTTGAGTGTCCCTTTAAAAATGTTCTTATTCTTAACATGCGTCGGTCACAATCCAAATGACACATTTACAAGGCCCTTTTTCACTTGCCACATTCCACAGATAAAATGAGTTAATAAACCCTCCAGATAACTTTAAAGTACCCCAATAAGTTTCAGAATGGGAATTGGTCTTGTACATGGGCAAAACACACTGACATTACCTACACTATATTGGATGATATTAGGAAGCAATGTGCTCAAACAAATACAAACACCTCCTGATTAATCAATTAATGTTAAAACGTTAATTAAAAGTACTTTTACACTAATAAAAATTAGCAAAATTGATAGTGCAAGTCACCTATTAGCATTACTACAAACTAATGGAATCAATTAACCCCTTAAAAACAGTTGTTAACGACCAAGGACGTGCCTGACACGTGCTCTGGGGTTTCAAGTGCTAATAGCAATCATGATCACTTCCAGCCACTTTAAGGCTATTGCAGTGATGCCTCGATGTTGAGGCATTGTTCAATACCCTTTGCTAAGCAACAGATGCAGAGAGAGCCACTCTGTGGCCCTTTCTTCATCGACCAGCGATGGTGCCAATTGTGGGTGACGTGGGAGGGATAGCAGGGAGGCGGGTGGGTGGCCCATCGCTGGGAGAGGTGGGAGGAGGGCGGGAGCGGGTCTGAGAGGGGTGGGAGTGGGTGGGACCGCTTACACTACCGAAAAGATGTAGTAAGCTGGAAGAAGGGAGAGGGGGATATTAGCTAGTGCAATGATCTGGGAGGTGGTAGGGTGGTAGGGGAATGAGGGGAGGCAGCTTCACTACGGAAAAAATGGGATTAAAAATAAAAAATAGAATCAAAATCTGCAGCAAAGTGGGCACTGGCAGACAGCTGCCAGTACCTAAGATGGCACCTAATACTTAGAGGGTAAAGGGCTAGAGAGCTGTTTGGGGGGGGGGGGGGGTCAGGGAGGTTGGGAGGTAAGGGGGGATAGTACCCTACAGAAAATATATATAAAAAAAAACAAAAAAAAACTTATTTTTATACTGACAGACTTTCGCCAGTACTTAAGATGGAGGTGACCTTTGGGGGGGGGTGAAGGGAAGAGAGCTGTTTGAGAGAGGTCAGGGAGGGATCAGGGGGTGGGATGTGTCAGGTGGAAGGCTGATCTCTACACTAAATCTAAAATAAACCCTTTAAACTACCTAATTAACTCCTTCACTGCTGGGCATAATACAAGTGTGGTGCACAGCTGCATTTAGCGGCCTTCCAATTACCAAAAAACAATGCTAAATCCATATATGTGTGCTATTTCTGAACGAAGAGGATCCCAGAGAAGCATTTACTACCATTTTTTGCCATAATGCACAAGCTGTTTGTAAATAATTTCAGTGAGAAATTTAAAGTTTGTGAAAAAGTTAATGATCTTTTTTATTTGATTGCATTTGGGGGTTAAATGGTGGCATGAAATATACCAAAATCGGCCTAGATAAATACTTTGGGTTGAAAGAGAAGAGCCCCTAGTTACCTCTAGGGAGGGTGGGATATAGTAAACCAGTCCTTAAACCTCCTAGAACAATCCTAGGCATATAGAGGAGGTAGTGCTTTAATGCCGTGTGTAATAGTAATAAAGAAGGACACACTTATTTGGCACACTTCAAAGGATGGTAATATGCATTGTGTGTGGAGTACGGTATAATTAATGAAATAAAACATAACATTTAATAATCATAATTGAAAATAAAATTGTGGACCATGCCACTCGGTGAGGCTAAAATATATACTAAATAAAAATAAAGCACTGCTATCTCTCCAAATAAAACAGGAAAATCCTGATAGGAGTACTTATATAGAAGGAAGCTGTCTATTCATTGTAGGGCCTATATTGGTGCTGGTAAGTTAGTGTAAGCTATATCAATAACTGTGGGGAAAGTTTTCCCTTTACTAAATGCTAATAAATGCTAATAATTGCCCGCAGAGGGGATTAGCCACCAAACCGAACCGAATCAACAAGAGAGAAATGTTGTACAAAAATATGCAAATTAAGGCCAACAAATTTATCACTAGATAGAGAGGAGCAGTGCGAACGCCTGACGCGCGTTTCACATCTGCTTTGTCAAATACTTTGGGTTGTCTACTTTAAAAAAATATATGTACATGTAAAGGGTTTTTCAGGGATTCCTGACAGATATCAGTGTTACAATGTAACTATCGCTAATTTTGAAGAAAAAAAAATGTTTAGAAATTGCAAAGTGCTACTTGTACTTAACCCCTTAATGACACACAGCGTACAGGGTACGTCATACACAAACTGGTCATTAAAGACCAACGACGTACCCTGTACATCGTTAGGGGTTTAAAGCAGCTGTTAGCGATCCTGATTGCTTCCAGACGCTTTAAAGGTATTGCCATGATGCCTCGATATTGAGGCATCTCTGCAATACCTTTTTTCAAACATTGATGCAGAGAGAGCACCGGGGGGCGCCGGGAGCGCATACAGATGTGGGCACGTGCACAGGGTCGGAGGCGTGAGCACGCACGGGACAGGAGCGGATGGGAGCCCTACACTATGGAACAGTGTAAAGGGAAGGAGGGAGAGAGGAGGGGGGACATTTTTTATCTAAGGGATCTGGGAGGGGGTTGGTTATTGAGGGGGGAAGCTACACTACTGAAAAATAAATAATAAATAAATAAAATGAACATTTTCTTTTTAATTTGTATGCAAACTGGGTACTGGCAGACAGCTGCCAGTTCCCAAGATGGCGGACAATAAGGTTAAGAGGGAGGGTTAGAGAGCTGTTTGGGGGAGATCAGGGAGGTTAGGGGCTAAGGGGGGATCCTACACAGCAGAATATGTATTTTTTATTTATTTTTTTAAATTAAAAAAGAAAAAAAAAGCCTTTTATTTTAGTATTGGCAGACTTTCTGTCAGTACTTAAGATGGGACAATTGTGGGGTGGGACAGCGATGGGGGCAAAGTTTGCCCCCTCTTACGCCAACCTATATTTAGGTTGGTGGGAGCTGTCCCACGTCTTTACACAAAGTAACCCCTATCATGAAAATATTATCATCTATCTATAGACGCTTTATAAATGATTTGCTTCTAATATGGAAAGGAGGGGTTAACAAGGTGCACGAGTTTGTGATTTGGATCAATGTAAATGATCTGAATTTGGCTTTCACGGTAGAAACACACGCCTCTCAAATTAACTATCTGGATATCACTATGAGGGGCCTGGAGGCTGGTAAGGTTGAAACTACCAGCTACAGGAAGCCTATCTCAGGTAATACCCTACTTCATGGCAGGAGCTGCCATCCACCTCATGTACCGTATGCAATAGCAAAAGGCCATCTTATAAGTTTAAAAAGGAATTGCTCTGACAAGACGTCCTACAAAATACAATCACAGGCATTGGTGGAACGCCTTAAACTAAGAGGATATAAAAAAAGGCCCAATCTGAAGTTGACAGGATAGATAGGAAATCTTTTGTTACCAATTACAGTGCCCAATATAAACAAATTTGTGGCATCATTCGGAAACATTTTTTTTTATTACAAGCAGACGACAAATTGGTTACTACAGTAGAGGGAGGCTTGAGATGCTCCTATAGAAGAGCAAGTACAATAGGGAATATTGTGTCCCGGTCTCAGTTAAGACCTCAATCAGGGAGAGTGAGTTCATGGCTCACACACAGAGGCATATACAGGTGTGGTCATACCAAATGCAAGCCGTGTGATTATGTAGAAGTCACTACAACATTTACATTGTTTGCTAATTACAATTCATATGACATCATGTGATGTTTGAATTGTAGTTCCTCTAATGTGATCTACATGATCCAGTGTATACAGTGTAAGGTACAATACGTTGGACTCACCACTAGGGACATTTCAGCTCCATAAATATAGGGAAGGCCACTACACCCATTGTAACCCATTTTGCTAAGAGACATCAAAAAGATTTGTCAACGTTCAGATGGAAGGCCATTGAACAGGTGGTCACCTCAAAAGAGGGGGTGACAAAGAGAAACTTTTGTACAAAAGGGAGATGTACTGGATCTTCCATTTGGAAACCAGGCATCTGGGAGGTCTAAATTCCCAGTATGATTTAATTAATTACTGGGAATAGAGACACTTATTTTATCTAGTTCCCTTAGACCCTTCTTCATTTTATTTAAATTAGTATCTTAAGTATTGGCATATATAGTGGAATACTTATCTTTCTAAATGTAGTACTCATAGAGTTACTTACCGTATTCCAATTGATGTAGTTAAGTGTGTATATAGTTATATACCTTTTTCAAATACACTACATATGTTTATATATTCCTTGTTTATAGTTCAGTATATGTTTAATTGCATTTTCTGATTAAGATTCTGTATTCTATTTATGGCCGTCTCCACATTATGATAATAATAAGTATTATCTTATATTTATATATTGTTTATATTTATATGCGCATCTCTGCTTCTTTTTCGCAAGAGTCATCCATATGAGGGCCATCTATACACACTCATAATCATGTATATATTTTCGGTTTGAGTAAAAGACTATCACATTCCCATATATGATATGTATTAATAGATCCATTAGCCCACTTTATCTATGTTCCTACATACATTAGTTTAAGGTAAACCAAACAGGTATGCTATAATGATCATGTATTTAGCACATATGTGCCTTGCTGTTACGTTATATAACCAGCTCCGCTTCTATTGTTTTTAGTCCAATCACAGCGTATTGGCTTCTCTTTAAATATACAGCTGTGAAACCATTTTACCAAACTATGAGTAAGGCTACGGCCGAAACGCGTAAGCTTGCTGAACAGGCGTTTTTATACATCCATGTTATTATCACTTTTGGCTTTGAAAGTTTGGACCATTAAAGGACCAGTCAACACAGTAGGTTTGCATAATCAACAAATGCAAGATAACAAGACATTGCAATAGCACTTAGTCTGAACTTCAAATGAGTAGTAGATTTTTTTTCTGACAATTTTAAAAGTTGTCTTTTTCCACTCCCCCTGTACCATGTGACAGCCATCAGCCAATCACAAATGCATACAAGTACCATGTGACAGCCACCAGCCATTCACAAATGCATACACACTTATTCTTGGACATGCTTAGTAGGAGCTGGTGACTCAAAAAACATAATTTATGTAAGAACTTACCTGATAAATTAATTTCTTTCATATTGGCAAGAGTCCATGAGCTAGTGACATATGGGATATACAATCCTACCAGGAGGGGCAAAGTTTCCCAAACCTCAAAATGCCTATAAATACACCCCTCACCACACCCACAATTCAGTTTAACGAATAGCCAAGCAGTGGGGTGATAAAGAAAGGAGTAGAAAGCATCAACAAAGGAAATTTGGAAATAATTGTGCTTTATACAAAAAAATCATAACCACCATAAGGGTGGGCCTCATGGACTCTTGCCAATATGAAAGAAATGAAATTATCAGGTAAGTTCTTACATAAATTATGTTTTCTTTCATGTAATTGGCAAGAGTCCATGAGCTAGTGACATATGGGATATCAATACCCAAGATGTGGATCTTCCACTCAAGAGTCACTAGAGAGGGAGGGAATAAAAATAAAAACAGCCATATTCCGCTGAAAAAATGAATCCACAACCCAAAAAAATAAGTTTATTTAATTTTGAAAGAAAAAAACTTAAATCAAAAGCAGAAGAATCAAACTGAAACAGCTGCCTGAAGAACTTTTCTACCAAAAACTGCTTCCGAAGAAGCAAATACATCAAAATGGTAGAATTTAGTAAATGTATGCAAAGAGGACCAAGTTGCCGCTTTGCAAATCTGATCAACTGAAGCTTCATTCTTAAAAGCCCATGAAGTGGAGACTGATCTAGTAGAATGAGCTGTAATTCTCTGAGGCGGGGCCTGACCCGACTCCAAATAGGCTTGATGAATCAAAAGTTTCAACCAAGAAGCCAATGAAATAGCAGAAGCCTTCTGACCTTTCCTAGGACCAGAAAATAAAACAAATAGACTGGAAGTCTTCCTGAAATTTTTAGTAGCCTCCACATAATATTTCAAAGCTCTTAACACATCCAAAGAATGTAAGGATCTCTCCAAAGAATTCTTAGGATTAGGACATAAGGAAGGAACAACAATTTCTCTACTAATGTTGTTAGAATTCACAACTTTAGGTAAAAGTTGAAAAGAAGTCTGCAAAACTGCCTTATCCTGATGAAAAATCAGAAAAGGAGACTCACAAGAAAGAGCAGATAACTCAGAAACTCTTCTAGCAGAAGAGATGGCCAAAAGAAACAACACTTTCCAAGAAAGTAGTTTATTGTCCGAAGAATGCATAGGTTCAAATGGAGCAGCCTGTAAAGCCTTCAGAACCAAATTAAGAATCCAAGGAGGAGAAATTGACTTAATGACAGGCTTTATACGAATTAAAGCCTGTACAAAACAGTGTATATCAGGAAGTATAGCAATATTTCTGTGAAATAAAACAGAAAGAGCAGAGATTTGTCCTTTCAAGGAACTTGCAGACAAACCTTTATCCAAACCATCCTGAAGAAACTGTAAAATTCTAGGAATTCTAAAAGAATGCCAGGAGAATTTATGAGAAGAATACCATGAAATGTAAGTCTTCCAAACTCTATAATAAGTCTTTCTAGAAACAGATTTACGAGCTTGTAACATAGTATTAATCACTGAGTCAGAGAAACCTCTATGACTTAGAACTAAGCGTTCAATTTCCATACCTTCAAATTTAATGATTTGAGATCCTGATGGAAAAACGGACCTTGAGATAGTAGGTCCGGCCGTAACGGAAGTGGCCAAGGTGGGCAACTGGACATCCGAACCAGATCCGCATACCAAAACCTGTGGGGCCATGCTGGAGCCACCAGCAACACAAAAGACTGTTCCATGATGATTTTGGAGATCACTCTTGGAAGAAGAATAGAGGCGGTAAGATGTAAGCAGGATTATAACACCAAGGAAGTGTCAACGCATCCACTACTTCCGCCTGAACATCCCTGGACCTGGATAGATATCTGGGAAGTTTCTTGTTTAGATGAGAGGCCATGAGATCTATCTCTGGAAGACCCCACATCTGAACAATCTGAGAAAACACATCTGGATGGAGAGACCACTCCCCTGGATGTAAAGTCTGGATGCTGAGATAATCCGCCTCCCAATTGTCTACACCTGGGATATGCACCGCAGAGATTAGACAGGAGCTGGATTCTGCCCAAGCAAGTATCCGAGATACTTCTTTCATAGCTTGGGGACTGTGAGTCCCACCCTGATGATTGACATAAGCCACAGTTGTGATATTGTCTGTCTGAAAACAAATGAACGGTTCTCTCTTTAGCAGAGGCCAGAACTGAAGAGCCCTGAGAATTGCACGGAGTTCTAAAATATTTATTGGTAATCTCGCCTCTTGAGATTTCCAAACCCCTTGTGCTGTCAGAGATCCTCAAACAGCTCCCCAACCTGAAAGACTCGTATCTGTTGAGATCACAGTCCAGGTTGGCCGAACAAAAGAAGCCCCTTGAACCAAACGATGGTGATCTATCCACCATGTCAGAGAGCGTCGTACATTGGGATTCAAGGATATTAATTGTGATATCTTTGTATAATCCCTGCACCATTGATTCAGCATACAAAGCTGTAGAGGTCTCATGTGAAAACGAGCAAAGGGGATCGCGTCCGATGCTGCAGTCATGAGACCTAAAACTTCCATGCACATAGCCACTGAAGGGAATGACTGAGACTGAAGGTGCCGGCATGCTGTGACCAATTTTAAACGTCTCTTGTCTGTTAGAGACAGAGTCATGGACACTGAATCTATCTGGAAGCCTAAAAAGGTGACCCTTGTCTGAGGATTCAAGAAACTTTTTGGTAAATTGATCCTCCAGCCATGTTTCCGAAGAAACAACACTAGTTGATTCGTGTGAGATTCTGCAGTACGTAAAGACTGAGCTAGTACCAAGATATCGTCCAAATAAGGAAACACCGCAATACCCTGTTCTCTATTCTTGGAGCTGTTGCTAGGCCAAATGGAAGAGCAACAAATTGGTAATGCTTGTCTAGAAAAGAGAATCTCAGAAACTGATAGTGTTGTGGATGAATCGGAATATGTAGGTATGCATCCTGCAAGTCTATTGTGGACATATAATGTCCTCGCTGAATAAAAGGCAGAATAGTCCTTATAGTCACCATCTTGAAAGTTGGTACTCTTACATAACGATTCAAAATTTTTAGATCCAGAACTGGTCTGAATAAATTTTCTTTCTTTGGTACAATGAATATGTTTGAATAAAACCCCAAACCTTGTTCCTGAGGAGGAACTGGCATGATTACCCCTGAAGACTCCAGGTCTGAAACACACTTCAGAAAAGCCTGAGCTTTTACTGGATTTACAGGGATGCGTGAGAGAAAAAATCTTCTCACAGGAGGTCTTACTCTGAATCCTATTTGATACCCTTGAGAAGCAATGCTCTGAATCCAATGATTTTGGACAGATTTTATCCAAAAATCCTTGAAAAACCTTAATCTGCCCCCTACCAGCTGAGCTGGAATGAGGGCTGCACCTTCATTCGGACTTAGGGGCTGACTTTGGTTTCCTAAATGGCTTTGATTTATTCCAATTTGAGGAAGGCTTCCAATTGGAAGCAGATTGCATGGGGGGAGGATTGAGTTTTTGTTCCTTATTCTGACGAAAGGAACGAAAACGGTTAGAAGCCTTAGATTTACCCATAGGTTTTTTATCCTGAGGCAAAAAAACTCCTTTTCCCCTAGTGATAGTTGAAATAATAGAATCCAACTGAGAACCAAATAAATTATTACCTTGGAAAGAAAGAGATAGTAATCTAGATTTAGATGTCATATCAGCATTCCAAGACTTAAGCCACAAAGCTCTTCTAGCTAATACAGCTAAAGACATGGATCTAACATCAGTTTTGATAATATCAAAAATGGCATCACAAATAAAATGATTAGCATGTTGCAGTAAGCGAATAACACTAGATATGTCAGAATCCAATTCATGTTGCGCTAAATTTTCCAACCAGAAAGTTGATGCAGCCGCAACATCAGCCAAAGAAATAGCAGGTCTGAGAAGATGACCTGAATATAAATAGGCCTTCCTTAGATAAGATTCAAGCTTCCTATCTAAAGGATCCTTAAAGGAAGTGCTATCTTTCATAGGAATAGTGGTATGTTTAGCAAGAGTAGAAATAGCCCCATCAACTTTGGGGATTTTTTCCCCAAAACTCTATAGATTTTGCTGGTAAAGGATACAATTTTTTAAACCTTGAAGAAGGAATAAAAGAAGTACCTGGCTTATTCCATTCCCTAGAAATCATATCAGAAATAGCCTCAGGAATGGGAAAAACCCCTGGAGAAACCACAGGAGGTTTAAAAACAGCATTTAAACGTTTATTAGACTGAACGTCAATAGGACTGGTTACCTCAATATCCAAAGTAATTTAAACTTCTTTTAATAAAGAACGCATATACTCTATTTTAAATAAATAAGTAGATTTGTCAGTGTCAATGTCTGAGGAAGGATCTTCTGAATCAGATAGATCCTCATCAGAAGAGGATACATTATTATGTTGTTTTTCATTTGAAATTTCATCAGCTAAATGAGAAGTTTTAAAAGACCTTTTACGTTTATTAGAAGGTGGAAATGCAGACAAAGCCTTCATAATAGAATCAGAAACAAATTCTTTAAAATTTACAGGTATATCATGCACATTAGAAGTTGAAGGAACTGCAACTGGCAATGTACTATTACTGATGGAAACACTATCTGCATGTAAAAGTTTATCATGACAACTATTACAAATGACATTCAGTGGAATAATTTCTACAATTTTACAACAAATGCACTTAGCTTTGGTAGAACCGATGTCAGGCAGCAATGTTCCAGTAGAAACTTCTGAGGCAGGATCAGATTGGGACATCTTGCACAATGTAAGAGAAAAAACAATATATAAAGCAAAATGATCTATTTCCTTATATGACAGTTTCAGGAATGGGAAAAAATGCAATAGCATAGGCCTCTGATAGCAAAAAGCAAGAGGCAAACATACAAGAGGTATTGAAATAATGAAAAAGTTTGGCGGCAAGTATGACGCACAACGTAACGTAAACTCTTTTTTGGCGCCAAAAATAACCGGAAATGACACACTTGCGTCACTAATGATGCCGCCGTGTGAAAGGTCCCGGCGTCACGTATGACGCCGGAAATGACGAAGTTTCGTCATAAACGTATTTTTTCGCGCGAAAAATTTCTCGCACCAAGAATGACGCAATAAAGTTTAGCACTTGACGCACCCGCAGGCCTAATACCCGCAATTGCAAGAAGTAGTCAATTGAAAAAAGACTAAACCCCAGGTAAGAAAAAAATTTCTAAAAATGTCTACATTCCCCAAATATGAAACTGACAGTCTGCAGAAGGAAATACATGAACCTGACTCATGGCAAATATAAGTACAATACATATATTTAGAACTTTATATAAATGCATAAAGTGCCAAACCATAGCTGAGAGTGTCTTAAGTAATGAAAACATACTTACCAAAAGACACCCATTCACATATAGCAGATAGCCAAACCAGTACTAATACAGTTATTAGTAGAGGTAATGGTAAATTGACAGTATATCGTCGATCTGAAAAGGGAGGTAGGAGATGAATCTCTACGACCGTCAACAGAGAACCTATGAAATAGACCCCCGTTAGGGAAATCATCGTATTCAAATAAGTGATACTCCCTTCACGTCCCTCTGACATTCGCTGTACTCTGATAGGAATCAGGATTCAACAATGCTGAGAAGCGCATATCAACGTAGAAATCTTAGCACAAACTTACATCACCACCTCCATAGGAGGCAAAGTTTGTAAAACTGAATTGTGGGTGTGGTGAGGGGTGTATTTATAGGCATTTTGAGGTTTGGGAAACTTTACCCCTCCTGGTACGATTGTATATCCCATATGTCACTAGCTCATGGACTCTTGCCAATTACATGAAAGAAAGTTTAAATATAAAAAGACTGTGCACATTTAGTTAATAGAAGTAAAATGGAAAGTTGTTTAAAATGTCATGCTCTATCTGAATAATGAAAGTTTAATTTTGATTGAGTGTCCCTTTAAAGCATTGAAGTTTTTACTGTATTTGCTCAAGATTCTTTACTCTCCTTTTACCATGTCAAGGGATATTCAGGGATTCCTGACAAATATCAGTGTTCTGATGTAACTATCACTGATTTTGAAAAAAAAAAAATGGTTTGGAAATAGCAAAGTGCTACTTGTATTTATTGCCCTATAGCTTGCAAAAACGTTAGAAAAACTGTGGCCTAGATTTGGAGTTCGGCGGTAGATGGGTTGCTAACGCCACGCGTGTTTTATGTCTAACGCACGGCATTGTTTGACTCCGGTATTTAGAGTTCAAAACAGACCATCTAACGATGCTCCTAACGCGTGTATGTCACACGCGTAATACTGCCCGCGTAAGACAGTCTCCCATAGAGATAAATGGGAAAGCAAAAAAATTGCTTTTTTCACCTAACACTCGATCTCGCGAGAATACGCACAGCTCGGTCATATGACGCATACCACATCATGCACAACAATAACACGCCGCAAATGTCACAACAACAATCAATCAACAAAGCACACAAGCATTACACATTCACAAACGGGAGGATTTGAAATAAAATTTAATACGGGGAATACGCATATACTTTAAGATGCGGAAAATCGCAAAATAACAACAAGGAATAAAAAATATATACATACACTAGAAAAATAATCGCATTCAATATAACTATATATTAGGACAAACATACGTATACAACACTTCACTAAGAACACACCATCGCAAATTCACATTTAAAAAGAATACTATTGGACAATGTTAGAGAAAACGACCACTATGACATCATCGCATTCTACACATTCCACAAATACTAACTCCAAATGAGCATGCGCAAATTCACACACCTAATACACATTGCACTAATATTAATTGCTAATAAAGCACACATGAACACAATTTACAACGCAAATAGGTACATCATTAAACATTTACACAGGGTATATAAGCACCACACAAGCAGGGCTTCTTTGACTGTGTTGCTGTTGGGTCTTTGGAGATTGGAGGTTTAATATTAGAGAGTTGGTGCATTATTGTGAGTGAGTTAGTGTTAGCGTGAGAGAGTCAGTTGTTAGTGTTATCGTGAGTGAGTTAGTGGGAGTTAGTGGGAGTGGGAGAGAGTCTGTTAGTGGGAGCGTGAGTGAGTTAGTGGGAGTTGTCAGTGAGAGTTGTTAGTGGGAGTGTAAGTTACTGGTAGTTAGTGAGAGTTAGTGGGAGTGTTTGTTAGTGAGAATTAGTAGTAGTGTGTTAGTGAGAATTAGTAGTAGTGTGAGTTAGCGAGCGAGTGATTTTTCTGTACACTTAACACATTTACACGCAAACACATTCAATACATACATACACTTATCAATAACACTACATACACTCCATACCCCCTACCCCCTCATACTACACTCCATACCCCATTCCCTGTAGTCCCATTCCCTTTCATCCCATTTACTCTTATCCCATACCCCATACCCATCCCATACCCATCCCCTAGTTACATTTAGTTTACATTTCCTCCTTTTAGTCTTCTTCTTCTTTTGGTTTATTTAAATACTCCTTACCCTCTTTGTTTTTTTACATCCCTCTCACACTTTCAGCACTTTTTTTGTCTTTTTAGTTCTTTATTTTGACCCCCTTTCATTTCATCACACTCACTTTTGTTTGATTATTTGGGGTTTAGTTTAGGGAACAGATGGAGGCCAGGCAGGGGAGAGGTAGAGGGGGGAGGAGAGGGAGGGGGAGAGGAACAGGGCAGGAAGGGGGGCAGGAAGGGGGGCAGGAAGCGGGGGTGGAAGCGGTGGGTGGACCCAGCCACTTGGTTCAAGATGAACAAGTGGCTGGGCCCAGTGGCGGACAGAGTAGGGCTTCACAGTCCGGGAAACAGAGGGCATCGTCACAGGGGAAGGCCAAGGCGACTAGGGAGGCGAGGTTTTCGATGGAGGAGAAGGAGGCCCTCATAGAGGCCTATATGGCCAGGTATAGGAGGCTGCAGCACCAGAAGACTACCCCGACTGACAAGAGGAGGCTCTGGAATGAGATAAGAAATGCAGTCAATGCAGTGGGTGGCCGGAACAGAGATCTTGATTCAATAAAACATCGCTACCGGGACTGTAAGATGGATCTCAAGAAAAAGTTAAGTCTGGAGGCCCGACATGCCGCAGGAACCGGTGGCGGACCTGCCCTGGAAATAGAGTACTGCCGATGGGAGGAAATGTTGCGGCCCAGCATCTCCGAGGTGGAAATAGTCGGTATCGGAGGAATTGATACCGGGAACCTGCCACTCTCATCTGACGGTAAGCTCATTGAACAATAATTTCACATACGAATGTATTTCAAGGGACACTATACGCAAACATTTACTTTCATGATTGAGGTAGCGAATACAATTTGGCAAAACATTCAAATGTACTTATATTACCTAATTTGAATCATTCTTGAGATATATTTTAATGAAGAAATAGCCATGCACACGGTGAAACAATCACAGGAGGCAGCTATATTCAGCTAACAATCAGCATCTTATAAGCATATTTAGATATGCTTTTCAGCAAAGAATATCCAGAGAATGAAGCTAATTAGATACGAAAAGTACATTAGAAAGTTGATAATAAATGTATGCTTCTAAATCATGAAAGATAAAACATTGGGTTTCATGTCCCTTTAAGGATCAGATTAATGCTATAACGTTGTTTACACGCATTCAATTACTTTGCGGTTACATCAGTATCTAGGCTATAGGTTAGGTGTGCATTTAAACAGACTGAAAACAAACGCGAAAAAAATCAGATTGACCAGAAATATCACAAACACGGTTTTGAAAAAGCGGAAATCGTATTGATTGTTTGTTAGATTTCAAAGTGGATTAATGATTCTGCATTTGTAATTGTATCGTAAGCTAAGTCATTTAAAGCTTGATTTGCAAATATGCTAATATATACATTTTTTAAAAAAAAATTTTTAATATACAGAGTCTGGGGAGGAGGCAGCACAAGAAACACAGCCTCATCTATCTCCCCGGGATGAGAGTGGTGGGGAGGAATTTCCACTTTGGAGGGAAGAGGCCCCCCATGACGAAGAGCGCACGGAAGCTGATGAAGAGGCCCCGGAAGCAGAGGAGGAGCACGCGGAACCAGAGGACCCTCAAGGACACGCACACCACCGTGCACGGGCACCCCGCCGTGCACGCGTACCCCGCCAAGCACAACAAGAGGAAATAGCGGAGGTGCGGGTTCTACTGGACTACATAGACCAGATGCGTAACTCCCGGATACAAAATATTGAAGGCCGCACTAGAATACTTGATGGACAAAATCAAATAATTGAAGGACAAAACCAAATAATAAACATACTCAATAGAATCGAACAAGGCCAAAACAGAATCTTTCATCTGCACCAAGAGATGTTCAATTTTTTCCGGGAGGCGCATGCTGGTCTACCTCCTGGTCCGCCTCCTGCTGCTGGGCCTCCTGCTGCTGGGCCTCCTGCTGCTGGGCCTCCTGCTGCTGGGCCTCCTGCTGCTGGGCCTCCTCCTGCCGGCCCATCTCCTCCTGCCGGGCCATCTACTCCTGCCGGGCCATCTACTCCTGCCGGGCCATCTACTCCTCTTCAGCCATCTCATCCTCTTCAGCCATCTCCTCCTCTTCAGCCAGCTTCTCCTCTTCAGCCAGCTTCTCCTCCTCAGCCATCTTCTCCTCCTCAGCCATCTTCTCCTCCTCACCTTGGTCGTCCCAGTACTCTTCCTTCCACTCTTCCCACAACCTCTCCAAGGAGAACTCTTCGGAGTCGGCAGTTGCCCCTCCCAGAGCCTCAGCCCCATGGGAAGAGGGGAAGGAAGAGGAAGTAAGTATTTATTTTCATCTTTAATTTTTTTTTTATTTAATGTGTAATGGATAGGTATGTGATGATGTGGTTTTCATACACTTGTGGACCACACTCTGTATATAATCTACTTCTATGGGACCGGGTCCATGGAGGCAGATTGTTTGCAGAGTGTGGGTTATAAGTGTGTGAAAACCACATCATCACATACCTATCCTTCTTCATGATATTGATTGGTTTCTGTGATGTGATGTCCAAACTGTTTCCCGAATCGCAAACAAAATTACCATTACAATTATCCATGATGGCATATTACTGTTTGAATGCCAATAACACAGCTTAAAGGGACAGTCAGAAAATTATTGATTACAAAGAAAACACTGTATTACGCATTATCAAGTTGGAAACAACAAAACATGGAGAAATACGTATGACTTATGTGCTTAACCTTGTATCTATGCCTAGGAAAAATGACCACTTATTTGTTGTTCTGACATAACAACCTTTTAGATATCAATGATCAATACATGGTAAATAATATGCTGTATGAGCACAAGGTTTTACATATACAAATGCTATCCAAATGCCCTCTAGTGGTCAAATTGTATAATGATTACATGCACTCTTCAAGCTCGAAGAAATGAGCACACGAACCTCATAGGTTTAGCTAGCAAATTTAAATAAACAAAGACAAATGATTAATTGGTGAGAAACCTTTGATATCATTGATATTACAAAATTGACTTTTATAGTAATGCAATTTGTTTTCTAAACTGTCCCTTTAACAAAATTACATATGCTAACACATATTTGAAGCTTGTTGGTATATCTACATGTACTTGGTCAAAAATTAAATATTGAAATCAGATTTATATTGACGTGTTAAATAAAGTATATTTTCTTAAAGAGACATTATTGTGTAATTTTTTTTTAAGAAAGACATTTGTTTGAACAATGAATATGGTTTAAAGTCCTTTTAGGAGTGGGGGGTGAAAATATGCTAACAATAATATATTTGAAGATTAAACAATGTGGAACTCATACATGATACAAAAATCAACATTTGCATTAAAGGGACAGTATACTATATTTTTAACAGAACTGTATGTAATAGACACTACTACAAACAACAAGATTAACATATACTGATATCAATATTACAAAGCTTCAAACACTTTCAAAGAAAATCGGGTTATCGCTATTGAAAATATAGATGAACCCCCATTACAACCGTAAAACCAGACAATACCCCATCATTAACATATGAAAAGACCCTTTACACAAATAGGAGAAAGCTGGAGATGGTACTCACATGAAACTTAGAGGCTTGGCGAGGAGTCTGATAATTAATTACATTTTCTTTGAACAGAAGCAAAATGAAACGTGTATTAGTTAAACAATGGACTATCTAACTAGAGACAAAATAAAAAAATTTGATTTATAATGTGAGTGTCTAATGAACCTTTAATAAAATTTACAACGAAATTACATTTAGAAGAAGTCGGCATCATATATTTAGCATATGATAAAGCTAAATGCATATTGATTACTTTATTCTAACACAATAGCGCATATTTATTAATTAGATATCTTTAACATTAAAAACAACAGTCATTTTTATGAAAAAGGAACATATTGTTGACAAACATATTAAACAACATGGACTATAGAGATTTGCACTTGCCTCGAAATATCATATGCATGAAAACATTTTGCTTTCGTTCGTTTATTCAACCAGACATCCATCAAAAGAGAATGTGGTGGTCTTTATCAGCTACGGGTCAACAATGTAACATGATGCAAATAATACATATTCTCAAGGTTTTTAAAATTGCCTGCAGTCACAAACGTGTTTAACGTGCACAAACAAATATTGCGGGACTACGTAATCCAATCATACGTTTTTTTACCTTTGCATGTGACGTCTTAACATGACGCTTCCTTGATCACGTAAGAACGCCATCCAATAAAAGGCACATTCTTGATCACGTAAGAACGCCAAATAAAAAGGCGCATCCTTGATCGCGTAAAAACGCCATCCAATAAAAGGAACATTCTTGATCACGTAACAACGGCCAAAAAAAAAGGTGCATCCTTGATCGCGTAAAAACGCCATCCAATAAAAGGAACATTCTTGATCACGTAAGAACGTCAGTCAATACAAGGAATCATTGGACAGCATGGCAGGTGACGTTTTGAGCAACATGGCGCATCCGAGATAGCTGAAAAACCGCAGCCAATACAAGGACTCAGTTGACAGCTTGGCATATCACTAAAAAACGTATTTATATTTTAGGAACTAGTATGTGTCTAGATTGCTATCTAGGAATGTCACCAAATCATGAATCATCTTTTCGGACTTGACTGTCCCTTGAACTATAGCTATGGTGTATATCTTTAACATTTAAAAGATACACATGAGAAATACATATGCCATTGATGTTTTAAGATATGTTTTGATTGTTTTGGAATAACAATAATGATACATGGATTGATTAAACGTGTCATTTATTCAAGTTTAAATATGGTCAGCCTACCTATAGCCATATATGGGAGGAGAAGTATTTTGTTAACATATTTGTTAAAAAATATTCATCATCTAAAATATTTGCATTACACACAGAGATTTATTTGGTTACACTTTTACAATAAGATAGAATTGAAAATGAAATACATGTGCTGTCAACATTACAATAAGATTGTTTATTAATAAGATTATATGTCCTTGTTCATGTAAAAAGGACAAAAACGCTTTAGAAATGGAAATACATTCATTAACAATTGTGCTCACCATCACTTAAAGGGACATGATTTTTTTTTATAAAAAGAGGATACACATAGACAATACTATTTCAATTAAATTAACACTTTACAGGGATTATATCATTAGGCTTGGTTATTTATTTTTAAGCTGCTGAATCAGGCTTGCTCTCTGCCTGCATTCTGTGTTTGCTTTATCCAAAAGAATAATACTTTAATTTAGCATCCTGCTACTACTAACCAGGACTCTCTCATCTGCAGCTGTTACCACAGTCAGCTGAACTAATTTCTCTGCTGCAACAGCCTATTATCTGGTTGTTCAGGAAGCAACTTCAACTATACCTGCTCTCTCAAGGGTCTAGAAACTAATACATCTTGTTTCTCAGAGAATACCTATCAACCAATAGAAATGAAAGGAGGGCTTTTTAAAATGCCGGTGTAACAACCAAAATCATCCGTCTTGATAAAGCCTATTGGCGAAACGCGTAGACGTTCTCTACACTACAAAGAACTGGACACCCATTAAACTAACCCCACTTTGGAAAAAAGGAGAGGGAAAGAAAGTTTAAGACAAACGGCCGTTTGCGAATTCAAGTCCTAGTTCCCATACACGCGCTGGAGGCGTGCATCGCGATTACCTGTCTCAGGAGGCTGCCCGGGAAACAAAGAACCCAGACTGCAGGGGTGAAAGTTGCTTCAAACCGGCAGCATAAAAGAAACCCATACACGCAGGAGCGTGGTCCAGGTTTCGATACCAAAGAGCGAGGATCAGGTTTTGACACCCAAGAAACTTACATCAGACACAGATGTGTCAGAAGACCCGGTAAGCCCATCCGTATACGTAAATAAAAATATCTGTATTACAGACAAGTCTACAAATTACAGAAAACATCAAAAGACATTGTAAAGATAAGTGACTTACACAATTACAATTTATAGAATCATGAAAAGAGACATTGTTGCTTTGTGATTGAAAGACTAAGAAAAAAGCCACTACAGCTGCGGCACCATATTATTTAAGGTGGAATAGGATAACTAAAATAGAAAGGTGGAATTATTTAAAAAGAGCACTCGAAACACTTTATACTGTATTGTTTTATATATAAAATTGTTTTAATTTCAGGGAGACGTCCCTAATATATACTAATGCATTAAACTTTTTAATCCTTTTTTAAAATAAATGTACGTTTGGCAAATTGTATAGAGGTCTCCAGACTATCTTATTTAGCTCACAGCGCTCCTTTACTCCATATTGTCTTAACACTTTGTAATTTTATACGGTAATTATAGGGAAGATTACCTGTAAAGGAGCTTTAAGATTAGATTCCAGGCGCAGTCTCTTATAGATCCATTTTAGATTGCTATCTAGGAATGTCACCAAATCATGAATCATCTTTTCGGACTTGACTGTCCCTTGAACTATAGCTATGGTGTATATCTTTAACATTTAAAAGATACACATGAGAAATACATATGCCATTGATGTTTTAAGATATGTTTTGATTGTTTTGGAATAACAATAATGATACATGGATTGATTAAACGTGTCATTTATTCAAGTTTAAATATGGTCAGCCTACCTATAGCCATATATGGGAGGAGAAGTATTTTGTTAACATATTTGTTAAAAAATATTCATCATCTAAAATATTTGCATTACACACAGAGATTTATTTGGTTACACTTTTACAATAAGATAGAATTGAAAATGAAATACATGTGCTGTCAACATTACAATAAGATTGTTTATTAATAAGATTATATGTCCTTGTTCATGTAAAAAGGACAAAAACGCTTTAGAAATGGAAATACATTCATTAACAATTGTGCTCACCATCACTTAAAGGGACATGATTTTTTTTATAAAAAGAGGATACACATAGACAATACTATTTCAATGAAATGAACACTTTACAGGGATTATATCATTGTATCAATACTCAGATCATTTGTTAAAGGTGCATCAATTCATGCAGAGTTTCTAAATACACACATGGATCTGAAAATTGAAATATACATATATACACAAATAACAATCTATATATACATATATAAAACAATTACTATGCTAATCATAATCATGCAATGATAAAGCTAAGAGAAAAATATATAAAGACAAATAATAAGATTACATTGGAGATGTTAATCTTAAAGTCATTTACAATTGTCTTACATATATGATTTTTTATAATAAATTATTTTTGGTAGGTCCCTTTAAGGATCAACAAGATAAACTAGAGCTTTCAAAAAATAACATGAAGAATGAGGACAAAGATTGGTGCAATGACATGTCTTTTATTAGTATGTAAGAAAACATCAACAACGTTTAGAAATAATCTTGTAAAAATAAGGAATATTTGAGCCATATGCCAAGGTAACAGAGTGCATCACAGTCCATGAAGAGAGTTGCCAAGGGCCACCATAGCCCCATTGGAGACATATGACAAGGTAAAAGAGTGCATCACAGTCCATGAAGAGAGTTGCCAAGGGCCACCATAGCCCCATTGGAGACATATGACAAGGTAACACAGTGCATCACAGTCCATGAAGAGAGTTGCCAAGGGCCACCATAGCCCCATTGGAGACATATGCCAAGGTAACAGAGTGCATCACAGTCCATGAAGAGAGTTGCCAAGGGCCACCATAGCCCCATTGGAGACATATGACAAGGTAAAAGAGTGCAACAGGCACAACAATAAACTTTGAAAAAGGCCAAATGGCAACAATAAAACAAAACATCAACATGTGGACAGAGGATTCTTATCTGCGACCTTGGAGCATCTCCAGATCCTCCACTTACTGGTCATCCTCTTCATTGTCCTGTGCATGTCCAGCTCCAGATTCAGGCCTTGAACTTAATCGCATTATTTCACGCAGAGTCAATTCCTGAATCCGGAGCAGGGCCTGCATGGTGTCGTTCATCCCTCTCTGGCCAGCTGCGTTCCTCAGCACGGCCTGCTCTACTCGTGCTAGACCTTCTAGCATGAGCCATGCTGAGTCACAGCCTAAAATAAAGAATAAATTAAATATTAAGGATAATTACACAACAGACGAAAAAATAAGCAAAGATACATTGTCATCATAAAGACAAATCATTCTTTACATCAATTAGTTTTCATTGATTCTTTACACATGAAATATGTTATTCAGACAGACCGAAATCATTAAAGGGACAGTTTACTCAAACATGTTGTCCCCTTTAATTGGTTTTCGATGATCCACTTATACAGCTTGAGTGTATAAAATCTTGTTAAAGGATTTACATTGTACTTACATTAGCAATTTAAATATTTTAATTATACTGTGGTAGGCACACCTATCCTTAAACATTTTGGCGTTGAGGACAAGCTGTGTAAACATAGCAACCTGAAGAAATTACATTCCCACTGGGTTAGACAAGAGATAATGTATCAACATTTGTACATAAATTGTTGGATCCAAGTAGTGGTGATTGGTATATGTAGTGATATCAAATTAAAGGGACACTGAACCTAAATATTTAATTGACTGATTCAGATAGAGCATGACATTACAAATATGAAAAAATTACACATATTCTTTAAATGTTAGAATTCTCTAGCTAGATTTTGAATGCAAGAATGTCGGTTTTTAGGGCAGGCCATATTTGTTTATCAACTTTGTTTGTCCCTGCTGGTTGATGGATACATTCATCCAACAATAAAGAAATGATGTCCACAATTATTTTCTATTTAAAAATAATTCTAGGCATTTCTTTGTTTCAATAAATATAGCAAGAGAATGAAGAATAATTCATAAGAGTAGTAAATTATAAATTTGATTAACATTGCATGCTCTATTTGAATCACAATATAAAATATTTACCTTCAGTGTACCTTTAAGTATCTTATAATGTTGATTTTGAATGATACTTACAGCTGTGCCTGGGAAGGACAATCCAACACCCAGGACAATGAAGGTTGAGACAGGGGGGAGGGATGGGATTGGGTTGTGGAGGGATGGTATTGGCTTGGGGAGGGATGGGATTGGCTTGGGGAGGGATGAGCTGCTGCTCCGGGGTAGGCCGTACAGCTGGGGAGTGGTGAGTTTGGGTCTGGGCAGCTGTACGGCCCATAATACGGGGAGAGTGGCGAAGGGGGTGTAGGGGCGTGTTTTGGGAGGGACAGGAAATGACGAATGGGAAGGGCCGGCAGGGGTCTGGGCATGGTCAGGAGTCTGGGCAGGGGTCTGGGCATGGTCAGGAGTCTGGGCCTGGGCAGGGGTCTGGGCATGGTCAGGGGACTGGGCAGGGGCGGAAACCAGATGACCAGAAGTGGCGGATCCATCTGAAAAAAAAAAATATATATTAACATCTCATACATCATGAAATCAAATCAACTCATTTCAAATTGATTATGTTTTCAATATACTTCGAAGTGTGTTTGAATTTGTAAACAATTATGAAATGAGGATATGGTATGCATATAGGCACTCAGATGAATATCAATTACTGTCTGTACAATTATAACATTATTATTGTGTTTTGGCCTGGAATATGCATGTGACATAATGATGGCATGAATTATACATTTTTAAAAAGAAAAATATTTTCATGCTGCCTGATATAGAAAGGGGGCAGTAGTGTATTTGAACAGACAAATAATATTCCTTTTTAAAGTGCAAAAGCTGTAGACTTTGAATGTCTTCAATAAAATGATTTCAAATAAAGCAACATGTTGGAAACATGATAGATATATTTCACATACCATCAGACTCCAAGGCAGCCTCTTCCTCCTCCGTCACACATGTTACATCAAGCTCTGTAAAACATAACATGTTGTGTACACGTTAAGATCAGATATTATAACATATGTTACTGTTGTTCAAAGACACACATCAATGTTGCATTAAAGATATACACACCCAAAGTTATGATTTACATCATTTTGATGGAGCATACAAATTACATTAGATTTGTTATTCTCAATGATTCAGATTTTCAATGTATTGTTTGTATTAATTTCTAAATCAGAAAAGCATAGTACATAGAACATTTAAGATTTCTCATGTGTGTATCACTTGATGACTGTTGTCAAAAATGAACATGGAAACAAACATATGCTATACATCTTCTGAATAACAAAGGTGTAGACTAATAAAGTTGTAATTATTAATCTTTCAATATTCAAAGAAAATTAATATATAATCAGAAGAGAAAATTATATGTTTGTTTCAAATGTTATGCTTCATCAGAATCATGCTCATAATATTGATTACCAATACACCTTCAATGACATATAAATGAGTCAATGGACTTACCAGGGGACTGCAAAGGCGGCTCTGTGTCACTGCTGGATTCCTGTGGGCTCCCCACACCAACTCTCTCTATGAATGATATAGATATATATTAGGAAACACATTTGGGATATGACTAAATCACATCTGTATCGAATTTTATGATTAATCAACTTTAAAATGTGAAGAATAGAGCAGTCATTAAACAAAAAAATGCTTGATTGAATCAAGGGGATTCTGTTAAAAATGATGTATTGAACATATGTTTAATTTCTGACTATATTAGACATCAAACTCATCTCATACGATGCTATTGCATATCTAAATATACCCATTGATCAATGTTCTTCAAACAATACACACAAACCACATTTTGAAGAACAGCTGTTGACAAATATAAACAAAGACATGTGGCACATCGAGGCATTTGTGCAATGTACAGTAATCTTGTTTAGGACACAACACATATTGATCACAATACAAAACAAAATTGATTAGTACAAATATGTAATCATGGTGCTGTGAGAGTATGCTGATATCTATAAAGTAACTCCAACAGTGAATATGTGAATTATATATCAATATTGTTTAATACAAAGAATGTAAAGATGAATGAATCTATTGTTTATTAAAGGGACACTGACATGATTTATTTCAATCATTGATTTCACTGTTCAAACTGTTCAAAATGATTGAACATTGACTCCTATTATAATTTTAATGTTGCTACATTTTAATATTAAAGGCAGATAAGCAATATTGGATTCCATAAATATTGTTTGTTGAAGGTATCCACCAATCATCAATAAAAACCAAGGTTGGTCAACCAAAATTGAGCTGCAGATAAACGTACATTCTTGATTTTAAAATACATTTAGCAATAGAATATTTCACATATGATTATAGTATTATATTTAAATGTTTATTAATATTGCATACTCTATCTGAATGACAACATTAATAATTGTAGCTCAGTATCCCTTTAATATAAAATTTTATTGATTTGACAATGTTGGTGTTAATGAATTCTCTACTCCATATGTTGATGTAATGAATGGGATTGAGCATGCAATTCAAATCTAATATGTTATTTAAGGATATCCGAAGAATTATTTAATTTTCATCTATTAAAGGGACATTACATATAAATATTGAACAATGTGGATTTAGTATGTAATGTTCTGTCCATGTTTCTAAGACAAATGTCAATTAAAATGAGACATACCATACTGTGACAAGCCCTGCCTTAAGGATCCAGCAGCAACATCCATATCTGTAATATATTAAATGAGGATTGCATATCATTAATACAAATCATGCCATGTTTAAAATCTTTACATTATTAGCAAATCAATTTAAAACTATTAATCCTTTGGTAGTCCCATGAGTTAATTGTTTCCTCAATTAAATTCATGATAAATATATCCTGTACTGTTATTTTCAATCAGTTCTGTTGTTTACTGTAGCTTTAATTATTTTTTGTTGTTATTTCATTCTCATCAATTGATTGGCATATGTTATAATTTATTTGTATTCTTCTTTTTTTTATTATGTATAATATTGAAAATAAGAATACTGTATTCTTCACATATATAATAATTCACATTTCATTTTGACCAACATGTGTAAAGCAATGCCACTTACAGCAAAGCCATGTTAACGTGGATGCGCAATTCCATTTTTGCGATCATTGCGCAATGATTCCAAGCGGAATTACGCATCCGTCATTTGACCAACATGTGTAAAGCAATGCCACTTACAGCAAAGCCATGTTAACGTGGATGCGCAATTCCATTTTCGCGATCATTGCGCAATGATTCAAAGCGGAATTACGCATCCGTCATTTGACCAACATGTAGAAAGCAATGCCACTTACAACAAAGCCATGTTAACGTGGATGCGAAATTCTATTTTCACTCTGTGACGCATATTCTGTAGAGCGCAAGACACATCATTCCTATTTCATGTATCACTAATCTAAAATCAGATATCTAAACATCATATGTAGTGTATGTTGTGAGATCTGTATAGGTTTAGTATCTGACTATATACACATTTTTGGATAAAAATAACAAATATTAAGTTATTATATGAAGTTGGATAATTACCTTGTTCAGATTCTCCATCTCCTCCCAGGCCACCGGACGGAGAAGCAGCTGCCCTGGCCCCCACGTCAGGACTTTCAGATCCCGCAGCTGGGAGGGAAGAAGAGGAGGCCGAGGATGGCGAGGATCGAAATCTTTTGGGGACCCGGAGATTGAGGAGCTCGCATAAAGTCACCTCATAAGGGAGTAGGTACAGTTTCCGCGGGGCCTCTCTTTTGCCACCTCTTTTACGGGCTTGTACCCAGTCCCTTATGAGGTTGACTTTTTTTGTTAACCGCAACCTCATATCTCCGAATCTCCTCATGATCTGATCCTGGGTCCTCTGGACGTCACACACCAATCTAACCGCATTGGTGATAGACTCCCAGAGGGCCTTCTTAACGTGCGTATCTGTCAACCTCCTCTTGTTCCCAAACAGCTGGGGATAAAAGTCCTTGACGGCGTGGACCAGTGCAGCGCTCTCCTCCTTGGTGAACCTGGGAGCTGACATGCCTGCTGGGTTGTCTTCTAAAATATATATATATAAAAATATATTGAGTACGCCTGCAGGCATTAGAGAACTGACAAAGATGGCAACGTGTAATGGACTTTTATATGGTGAAGTAAACATGAGATGCACCATGGGACAAGTTATCTGTACATCTGATTGGATAAAAGTTTGAAATATTGTTAGAATGTCTGTGAGACCATCCTGACTCAAGTTGTGTTTGTGTGATGAACTCGGATTGGCCGTTCATTAATGTTTCATATCTTATTAACTTCCTTACACATACCTCATGGTGGTGCTGTTACTTTATTTTTCATGTAGAATTATTAGTAACTCATGGGCCTGTCATGCGGATATGTGTGACGCAGATTTAATATCCGTGATCCGTTAAATATTAATGATTAAATTCTCTTTAAAATCTAATACTGTCACATTATTAAATGTTGGAGACATTTCTCGGTTTAATAACGGTCTTTTTCTTTAATACAAATACACATTTAATATTGTATGTCTTTATTGTTCATAAAATAAATTTTCATGGGTGTGATTCCTTCTACTGCAAATTCCTTCTGTGTACCAACTTCTTGCTTGGATTTCTTCTGGATTGCGATTTGGACTGCTGTTTTGATTCCTTGACCCTTGGCTCTTATTTGACTACTCTCCTGTTTTGTGAGTTTGGCTGTTTATCACCTGTCTGGTTTTTGATCCTTATGCCTGAACTCACCATTCCTTCTGGACTTTGATTTGGTACTTTCTCTGCCAAATTGTTGCGAACTCTGCCTGAACAACTTTGCTTGGCCTATTTATACTGGTCACGTTCTGGGTTAAACCCTTGTGCTGGGACGCTCTGTTTTCATATTCACTTCCTTACCAGAGGGTCCCTTCCTGAATGGTCATTATCTCTCTAGGCCGTGATAGAGATGCAATGGATTTTCAAACTACAAACTCTGTCTCCATAGGGACTTAACTCTATGCCATATCTTAAATGCCTATATTATTGTCAAATATTGAGCATTACATTTGATCTTTTAAAAAGTGATAACACTTGAACCATACCGGAGGTGCACCGTTCTGGGTGAACCTGGATATTGACTCCTGGGGGCTGTGGTGTAGATGGGACATAAAAGGTCACATAGCATGCAGCCTTTACAAGATCACCGTTTTTAACATATTGACACATACACATTATGTAATATCAGGTTTACAAACAATGTCTTTCCTTATGAGTAGCTTATCACTTATGTATATATTATGAAAGATAACCTATTAATAGATCATATATTTCTCATACTTAGATATATATACCAACAATCTAACTATCTGACCCCTGTTCAATCAGGTTTTCACCCAAATCACTCCACTACAACTGCCCTCCTAAAAGTTTGCAATGACATTTAAACTGGCATGGAACAAGGAGACCTAACTGGAGCAATTTCCTTGATTTTGCCTTTGACACAGTAGACCACAACTACTGCTCAAACTAAAAAACTCAGGTAATGGTGATCGTCTGCTAACCTGGTTTCGATCATATGTATCGGATCGATCACAGTATGTCTCCATTTCTGACAGCGACTCCCTCCCTCTCCCAGTCACGTGTGGTGTTCCCCAAGGTTCCATTCTCGGCCCCCTACTATTCACATTATTCATAAATGATCTGCCAAATATCTGCAAATCCTCAACTGTACACATGTACGCAGACGACACGGTAATCTATGCAAACAAATCCGATCTGCCGCAGCTTGAGGCAGTGCTCCAAGACCAGTTCACAGAGGTAGAAAAGTGGATCTCAAAAAACAAACTCTTCCTAAACACTGACAAAACTGTCACAATGATCTTTGGAACGGGACCTAAATTACACAAACTACAAAATTCCCATCTACGCATCAAAACAAAATCAAATTGCACACTGACCATTGTCAAGTCTTTCAAATACTTGGGTATGTTGTTAGACCCCAATCTATCTTTTGGCCTCCACATAGAAATAATTGCATATAAACTCTATCCGGTACAGAAACAAATCCTGCCTCAGCCCTACAGTAAAGGAAAAGATTTACAGCAAATGCTGATGCCAATCATGGATTATGGGATGTAGTATATGCACCTGCACCGCAAACTCACCTTAATAAACTTAATACACTGTATAACTCGTTTTGCCACTTTGTGCTACAATGTAACTACAGGACCCACCATTGTGACATGCTAAAAGAACTAAATTGGCTGTCGCTGGAATCCAGATGCACCCTCCATCTTTCCAACCTTGTGTTTAAGAGCTTTTCTGGGAAGCTCCCACCCTGTCTGAGTAGTAGGCTCTCCCCGGCTGTTCCCACCTCCTATAACCTCCGATCCAGTACCAGCACATTATTTAGTCTGCCTTTATACAAAAAGAAAGCAGCTCAATCCTCCTTTTCCTACAGAGCACCACAATGAATCAGTGAAGATCGCACCCAGGCGGTGATTACACCTGAGATGGAAGGAGTGCTTGGCCACCGGCTAATTATTTATATTTCCCGGTTATGGGCCATGACATACGCCAGGTTATACGCCAGGGTGAGCTCCTCCCCTCACCACCTCAGGACAGGAAATTGAATCAAAAGATACCATAAGTACTCTATAGCCCCTGTACTCCTCAGTTCGTAACCAGCAACACCAAAGGGCGGGACCGTATTGCTGTCATGGTCCATAACAGGGAAAGGAAAATAACGGTAAGTATGAAGTAAATTTTCCCTATTCCTGGGCATGGCCATGAGAGCAATACGCCAAGGTAATACCCTAGCACAAGAACTCTAGGAGGGAGAAGAAAACACAACAACGGAAGATACTGCAAAAAAGTGTATTTATTGTTAACAAAACAATTATTATGATGCTGCCAAAACAGCTGCTCCAAAATTAGCCTGTTTAGCTGATCTGACATCCAAGAGGTAGTGAGAAATAAATGTATTCACAAAAGACTATGATGCCGCCTTGCATAGCTGGTCCGTAGGAACGTGTACAGCAGCTGCCCAGGAAGCAGATAAGGCTCAAGTAGAATGTGCTTTAATGCCCTGAGGAGCCGGAACCTGACAACATTCATAGGCCTTTGAGATGGCGGACACTATCCATCGAGAAATAGTAGCCACTGAGGCCGTCTCCCCTCTCTTCGGACCCGTGGGAAGGACAAAGAGCTGTGAGGATTTCCTCCAATTCACAGATCCCTAAAGGTAAATAGACAAACACCGGACAACATCCAGGGTATGCCAGGCCTCCTCTTCCGCAGACATAGGATTCGGGAAAAATGTAGGCAGAACAATTTCCCGGTCAATGTGAAAAGAGGAAATCACATTAGGGCGGAATTCAGGAACAGCCTGCAACACCACTTTATCTGGAAAAAAAGATATAAACGATTCCTGTGCTGACAGAGCACACAGTTCTTAAACCCTCCGACCTGAGGTCAGGGCCACCAATAGCACAGATTTTAGAGTAAGGAGCATCAAAGGGATGTCCTCCAAAGGTTCAAAATGAGTTTTCTGAAGAGCAGATAAAACAAGAGGCAAATCCCATGGAGGTGAAAAAGACTTTCTAGGAGGTCTGATGTGTATAACAGCCCGTAGAAATCGAACCACATATGGATTCAATGCCCATTTAACACCTGAAAGGGCCGATAATGCTGTAACTTGAACTTTCAAGATATTCAAGATGAGTCCCTTGTCCAGACCATCATGGAGAAAACTCAAAAGCTCCACAGAAGAGAAGGAACATGGAGGGATCCCTTTGTGGGAGGCTCATTCTGAAAATAAAAATAAAAATTCCGTAATATGCAGTAGAAGTTGACCTCTTCCTTGCCTGCTTGAGAGTGGAGATGGCTTGATCCGAAAAACCCTTTTCTCTCAGTTGCTGTTTCTCAATCTCCAGACCCTCCATTTTAGAGACTGTGAATCCGGATGTAGAAGAGGACCCTGGTACAGCAGGTCTGGCATTGCAGGTAGAATCATAGGATCCTATGAACAGACTCAACAAAATGGGAAACCAAGGTCTCCTGGGCCAATAAGGGATTACTGCCAACACCTCCACTGCGGATTCTCCTGAGAAGGCTGAGAATCAAAGGCACTTGAGGAAAGGCATAACCCTCTTGAACTTCCATGAGCAGGACAGGACATCCCAGCCTTCCGCTTGAGGATGAAGAGATCTCAAGAGGAACTTTTTCACCTGCCGGTTCTGAAGGGAAGCCACCTCTGGAAGACCCCAGCGATCCACAATCATCGGAAATTCCCAGTCTGCCAAGCACCAGTCTCCCAGTTGAATGACATGTCTGCTGAGGTAATCTGCTTCAATGTTCTCTGTACCCAGGAGATAGACAACTGATAGACCCCTCAAGCTGGATTGCGCCCATCGCATCAGAGGAACCATAATTCTCATCATGTCCCGACTGCGTGTGCCTCCCCGATGATTCAAGTATGCTACCACAGTCCTGTTATCCATCTGACTATTGACCCAATGATGACAGATTTCACTTTCCAACTAAATCAGAGCCTCAAACATTGCCCTCAACTCTAAGAGGTACGATGGAATCTTCTTCATAGTGATAGACCAAGTTCCCTGAACACGGTAATTGCCCATATAAGCTCCCCATCCCAACTGACTTGCGTCCATCGGGATGAACTGTGAAAGGAAGGACCACTGTGGAAACCGGAGGTGCCATTGAGCGTACCTGATCAGACCAATTGTGAAGGAAAGCGTCCCCCGCAGACTCATAAAACCCTTTGCTGAGATTTACCTAAGCTGGAGCACCAGTCAAAATCTTCTCCCTCAGCCTGACTGCCCAGTCCTCTGACAACTGAAGTAGAACCCATTGGGTATTGAATAGGGTGCCCAGGAAAATTATCTGCTGAAAGGGAACCAACTGACTCTTGCGGAGACCCAAACAAAATCTTGTAGAATGATCATGGCCTGTGAGCAATGGACTTCCAAAGATAACTCGTCCTCCCCCAGGATAAGAATATCGTCCAGGTAGTGGTAGATATGAATCCCTTTCTTCCATATCTCTGCAATCAATGCTACCAGAATATTCGGGGAGAAGAACTTAGACGGAAGGGGAGGGCTTGAAACTGCAGATGCTTGTTGTCCAGACAAAACATCAGATATTTTTTATGGGAAATGGCCATGGGGATGTGGAAATAGGCATCCTTTAGATCCACTAAAGCTATCCAAACATTTGGAGAGACCACCTTTATAATGGACTGCAAGGTTTCCATCCTGAATTTTCTTGCATGCAAGAAGGTATTCAGCCGTGAGGAATCCAGGATTGTCCTCCAATTGTCAGGACCCTTTAGAGCCAGAGACAGTCTGGAATAAAAACAATTGAAGTGCTCTCCCTGTGGAACTGGACAGATAACCCTGTCCTGCAGAAGGGATTACACAAACTGCCTCAGAGCTGCCCTCTTTTCCCAGTCCTCTGGGCAAGTGGACCGAATAAACTTTGGAGGAGGAGGAGTGTCTTCAAACTCCAGATGACACCCTATTGAGATGACACTGCAGACCAAAGCACCTTCTATGGATCGGCATCAGATCCCAGAGAACCTGAGTAATCTTGCCCCTTCCTCTGGAAACTGAGCCAGAAACTAGAACTTCTGTCCCTAATGGTTTAAATTGCCTTGTTTACCGAAAGGAACAGTGATCCCTGCCAGATGAGCGACCTCCTGTTCTGTCTGAAGGCAAAAGGGCCTTTTTACCTTCTGCAGCTTTTTTAATACAGTCATCCAGATGCTGACCAAACAACATCTCACCCTGGAAGGGAAGGGCACACAAGCTGTTATTGGAAGCTGTATCAGCATCCCATGCCTTCAACCATAAGGCTCTCCTGCTTGCCACATTTAACACCATGGATCGTGCCTTTGATCTGACCAGATCCACTGAAGCTTTAGTACAAAAATCTGCTGCCATTTATATGTCTGCAACTGTATTTAAGAGTTGAGATCTACGGACCCCCTCATTAATATCCTCTTCTTGGTCATCTGCCCATTGCTTGAGGGCCCTTGAGACTGAGGTAAGAGCAGCAGCTGGGCGTAGACTTGCCCCAGATGCCACATAGGCTTTGGAGAGATTAATATCCACCCTTCTTTCCATAGGGTCACACAAAGAACCTGAATTGTCCACAGGTAAAGTAATTTTCTTAGTCAACCACAAAACAGCTGCATCCACCTTAGAGGCTGCAATCCAGGAAGACAATTCTGACTCCTTAAAAGGATACAATCTGCCAAACCTTCCTTGAATAGAAACTTTCTTTTCTACTTTTAGCCATTCATCTTTAATAAGGTCTCTGATAGTATCATGAATAGGAAAGGAGAAGTCTTTCTTTTTCAGGTTGGCAAAATGCTTGCTGCCAGCAGATTCATGAACCGAGACCTCTTGTAAGCCTATGTTTCTCCTAATAGCCTCAATAAGGGCCTCTGTTCTGCTGTTTTCAGGGATCATCCTTTTGTCTGGAAGGGTCACCCCCCAATTGAACCTCCTCTGAGCTTCCCACCTCAGGCTTCTCTGAGCTCCCCACCTCAGTCTCCTCTGAGACAACTGATCTTGTCCTCTTTGCGGCTGTGGATAGCTTCTCTTACCCCTTCTGCTACAGCCTGACGTATAAAGAATATAACGTCTGTTGAAGGAGCCTGGCAGGTTGCGGGTCCTGCCGCCATGTTAAGACATAGCTTTTTCCCTTCGACCGCTGGTTCATCACATGCCATACAGCGGGAGAGTCTTGGACTCCTATCCACATGATTAGCTAGGGATCTATCGGGAGACCTGAGGAAACTAAAAAAGTCTAAAATCAAAACATACTAGCTCTTTTTTTTTTACCCATAACTGAGCATTGCTTACCTTGAACCTCTTGAATGCGATCTATTTTTTCTATGCGTGGGGAAGCCATGAAAACCTGGGCAACTAACAGTAAAAAACACAAACTAAGTAAAAAAGAAAAGCATGAATGCCTAGAAAAGCAGAAAAGAAAACAAGGGAGAAAAACAAAACAAACAAAAAAACACCTACCTGCTGCACTGAAAATAGACCAGGAGAACAAAAAGGAAGTAACAAACACCCTGCTACATTCAAACTGACTAAAAAAGTTACCATGGCAACAAGAAAAACAGGAAGTTCCTGATTTGCAGTGTTAACCTGTTTCCTCCACCTTACCTGTACGAATGAACCATTCCCAAAGGGTTCTGCAGGTACCAGAGGATTTATCCTGCCCCTGAGTTCCATGCTGCTACCAGCGGATCACTGCAGCTTCTTACCCCCGGTCGCTAAAGGGGGTCCTGCAGTGGGGCACCCTTGGAGAACCGCCATGTACTGCAGCTTCCAGGGGGAGAGAGGAAGAACTCCCCCCAGGCATGAGGCTAAACAGAACCTGGTAAGCAATAAAATATCCATAAAGGAAAAGACGAAGTCCTAGGGAGTGTGGACAGGAAAAAGAGCGGAGGAGTACAGGGGCTATAGGGTACTTATGGTATCTTTTGATTCAATTTCCTGTGCTGAGGGGGTAAGGGGAGGAGCTAACCCTGGCGTATTGCTGTCATGGCCATGGAAAATATAATTTTTATTTTAAAATACATATTTCTATATACAGTATATCTATATATACTATACTATATATAGATATGTATACGTATATTTATATAGATATATAGGTATAGATAGATACAGTATATATATTTTTTAAAAACAGCTATATATAGAAATATATATTTTAAAATAAAAAATAAAATGTTCTTCTATGTGAATTTGAAGTATTCCTAATTCACCTTTGGGTTTAGCACAGTTGATCTAGTGCAGTGTCAGGTTAGCTCACGATCGATAACTATTAGGTCTATGGAAAGAAGAAGTTAGAGCAGTTGCAATATCCTTAGTCCTTAAATTAGGACGCCTGAGTCTCTCGCTCTCATGCTAACTTTTTACTTTCAACTTGTAATACAAGTAAGTTTTTTACTTTGAGTGCAGTTAGCATGCAAGTAGGGGGGGGGGAATAGCGCGTCACTTCTGGCCCTAAATGTATTAAATGTGTCCATTTTAAACCTTAATTCTTATTGTAAATCATATTTTACAGTCCAGAACTGTTAACTGGCACTTGCCAACACAGCATTTGTTGCAGTTTAGAATTGTTGTGGATTTAGTGACAAATGTTCTTTGTAAATGTTGTCCTACTTTCCCAGGCCTAAAGAAGAAAGGACTACAGACCTCAGGATACTGATGGAATGCAAGATTATATCTTCAGTCTCTCACAGGACTAAATTGATCAAAAAGCATAGCATGCTTACGCAGACATTTAGGCCTTTAAAAGCAAGGCCGGGTACAAAACGTACAGGAGAACTATTGCTAGAGGACAATACAATAAAAGAGGTAGTGTTGGAGCCATGGAATGGAGGATCTACGTGCAAGATCACTGTGTGCCGTTCTTGCATTCAGTGGTTCTGATATATGATGCGCCTTTTATCTTCTTCAGTAAACCTCTTGAAAGAATTCGCCAGTTACACGCATTATAGGGCAAAGAGATAGTTTTTGTTATTTGCATAAACAGCCAATAAAATAATAAAAGCCTTAGAATTTGTAACTTTTAAGGGCATTCACATTTATACTGAACCATGGGCAACACCAGAAATGTTTCCAGGGGAGGGGTGGGCAATAAAGTGAAATATGCCCAGACACAAGTACACACACACATATATATATGAGGGGTTAAAAAGTATCCCAAAATGCTACTAGTCCTACTAATACACCATAAATTTTGGAGTCACAATATACTAAAGTTTAATACACTTTTACACATTTTTTTTTGTGGTGTAATAAAATGTATGTCTTTATTCAGACTCCTAACTTAAAAATTGAAATAAAAGGAGCTTATAGTTTTATTTATTATTTAGTGATTTGCTTATTTGTTGCATTATATAGTTATAAAGAAGAACAACATAATCAAAATTAAACACAAAATATAAATTAACCTATACATATAAAGCCTAAAACTGCTAATAGTGCATTACCTAAAATATGCAAAATAAACATTCCTCTATTGCCAAAACTTTTAACAAACTATTCCAGTATGTGATTAGCAGTACTCTGCACAGAAAGTGTTAACTTAGAGCAGATTGCCATTTATAAGATACCTTATTTTTTACTGCTGTTAAAAAGATGGCAGGAGTGGACTGCAGTAGCACAATACTGAGAGGCAAAGGGGCATATCTATCAAGCTCCGTACGCCTGCAGGCTCGCCAGAAACACCAGTTATGAAGCAGCGGTCTAAACACCGTTGCTCCATAACCTGTCCGCCTGGTCTGAGCAGGCAGACAGACATCACCGCAATTCAACCCGATCGAGTTCGATCGGGTTGATTGACACCCCCTGCTGGCGGACGATTGGCCGCAAATCTGCAGGGGGTGGCGTTGCACCAGCAGCTCACAAGAGCTGCTGGTGCAATGCTGAATACGGAGAGCGTATTGCTCTCCACATTCAGCAAGGTCTGTCGGACCTGACCCGCACTGTGAACCTTAAAGGTAATATTAAGAATTTTAAATATAACATATTTATAATTAACATACGCCCTTTGTAAGCAAAATTAATTTATAAAAATAAAATTGTAATATAGCTGCAAGCAGCAATAGAGCAGCAATGGCATACAAGCAGCTAAGTCACAATATAAAGCTATATAGCAAGTTTTTACAGTTCTAACATAAGCAGTTGGTAAGAAAACACATTTTCGAAATGTTTGCGTTTTTCAAGATGGCTGCCACACAATATGACTAATACTTTCAACACAAACAGATCTAACTCTAGGTCAAAATATATGGTTATACAGCAAATTTCACATGTTTAAAATAAGTGGTTGCAAAGAAAACACATTTTCGAAATTTTTGTGTTTTTCAAGATGGCTGAAATACCATATGACCAGTACTTTCAACATGAGCAGATGTAACTCTAGGTCAAAATATATGTTTATGCAGCTAATTTCACAGCTTTAACATAAGTGGTTGCAAAGAAAACACATTTTCAAAATTATCGTGTAAACCAATATGGCTGCCACAGCTTGTGACCAATTCCTTCAACATGACAAACTGTGACTCTAGGTCACAATATAAAGTTATACAGCAAGTTTCACAGTTATAACATCAGTGGTTTCGTAGAAAAACAAAATTGATGCTTACCTGATACATTTCTTTTTTTTCCGGATATGGAGAGTCCACGACGTCTTTCAATTACTAGTGGGAATATCACTACTGGCCAGCAGGAGGTGGCAAAGTGCACCACAGCAAAGCTGTTAAGTGTCACTCCCCTACCCATAATCCCCAGTCATTCGACCGAAGGGAAAGGAAAAAGAATAACACAAAGGTGTAGCGGTGCCTGAGGTTTAGTCAAAAATAACTGTCTTAATAAAGGGTGGGGTCGTGGACTCTCCATATCCGGAAAGAAAGAAATTTATCAGGTAAGCATACATTTTGTTTTCTTTCCTAAGATATGGAGAGTCCACTACGTCATTCAATTACTAATGGGAACCAATACCCAAGCTAGAGGACACAGAATGAACAGGGAGGGAGAACAAGACAGGCAGACCTAAACAGAGGGCACCACTGCTTGAAGAGCCTTTCTCCCAAAAGAGGCCTCAGCCGAGGCAAAAGCATAACATTTGTAAAATTTAGAAAAAGTATACAGAGGATACCAAGTTGCAGCCTTGCAAAGCTGTTCCATGGAAGCTTCATCTTTGAAAGCCCAAGAAGAGGAGACAGACCTAGTGGAATGAGCTGTAATTCTCTCAGGAGGCTGCTGTCCAGCAGTGTCATAAGCAAAACGAATCATACTTCTCACCCAGAGGGAAAGAGAAGTAGATGTAGCCTTCTGACCCTTACGCTTTCCTGAGAAGCAAACAAACAGGGCAGAAGACTGGTGAAAATCCTAAGTAGCCTGTAGGTAGAATTTTAGAGCATGCACAACATCCAAGTTGTGCAACAGACGTTCTTTAAGAGAAGAAGGATTGGGACAGAGAGAAGGAACAACAATTTACTAATTAATATTTCTATCAGAAACCACTTTAGGAAGAAACCCCAATTTAGTACGAAGAACCTCCTTATCAGCATGAAATATAAGGTAAGGCGAATCACACTGCAAAGCCGAAAGTTCAGAAAGTCTCCAAGCAGAAGAGATAGCAATAAGAAACAAAACCTTCCAAGATAGCAACTTAATATCTAGGGAATGCATTGGCTCAAATGGAGCCCTCTGCAAAACTTTAAGAACAAGATTAAGGCTCCAAGGAGGAGCAACAGGTTTAAACACAGGCCTGATTCTGACCAGGGCCTGACAAAAAGATTGAACATCTGCACATCCGCCAGACAAACAAAATAGATAATGCCGAAATATGACCTTTCAGAGAACTGACTGACAACCCTTTCTCCAGATCTTCCTTGAGAAAAGACAAAATTCTAGGAATCCTGACCCTACTCCAAGAGTAGCCCTTAGTTTCACACCAATAAAGGTATTCACGTCATACCTTATGGTAAATTTTTTGAGTAACAGGCTTGCGAGCCTGGATCATGGTCTCAATGACCGACTCCGAAAATCCATGCTTAGACAGAACTAAGCTTTCAATCTCCAAGCAGTCAGCTTCAGAGAAACGAGATTTGGATGGAGAAATGGACCCTGAGTTAGAAGGTCCTTCCTCAGAGGCTACCTCCAAGGCGACCGAGAAGACATCTTCACTAGGTCTGCATACCAGATCCTGCAAGACCATGCAGGAGTTATTAGAATTACAGATCCTCTCTCTTGTTTGATACAAGCAATAACTCGTGGAAGGAGCACAAACGGAGGAAACAGGTATGCTAGACCAAAATCCCAAATAACCGCCAGAGCATCTATTAGAGCGGCCTGAGGATCTCTTGACCTTGAACCATACCTTGGAAGCTTGGCATTCTGCCGAGACACCATCAGCTCCAACTCCGGCACCCCCCCCCCATTTGAGGGTTAACCTGGAGAACACCTTCGGATGGAGAGCCCACTCCCCAGGATAAAATGTCTGTCTGCTCAGGAAATCAGCTTTCCAGTTGTCCACTCCAGGAATGTGGATGTCAGATAGATAACAATTGTGAGCTTCCACCCACTGAATAATCCATGCCATTTTCCTCATGGCTAAGGAACTCTGAGTTCCTCCCTGGTGGTTGATGTAAGCCACTGAAGTGATGTTGTCCGACTGAAACCTGATAAACCGGGCTAAGGACAATTGAGGTCAAGCCATCAGAGCATTGTAAATTGCTCTCAACTCCAAGTTGTTTATGGGGAGAGCAGACTCCTCCCGAGTCCATAGTCCCTGCGCCTTTAACGAGTCCCAGACTGCTCCCCAGCCTAGCAGGCTGGTGTCCGTGGTCACAATCACCCAGGAAGGTCTTCGGAAGCATGTGTCCTGAGACAGATGGTCCTGAGAAAGCCACCACGGGAGAGAGTCTCTTGTCGACTGGTCTAGATCTATCCTCTGAGACAGATCCGAATGGTCTCCGTCCCATTGTCTGAGCATGCTTAATTGCAGAGCTCTCAAATGGAATCGAACATAGGGAATGATGTCCATGGAAGCGACCATCAGACCAATTACCTCCATACATTGAGCCACTGATGGCCGAACAGTAGACTGAAGAGAGAGGCAAGAGGAGAGAATTTTGGATTTTCTGACCTCCTTCAGAAACATTTTCATAGGTAGGGAATCTATTATGGTCCCTAAGAAAACCACCCTTGTAGCTGGAACAAGGGAACTCTTTTCCAGATTCACTTTGTATGAGAGTTTGCTTGTTGAAAAGATGGCGCCTGAACCAATATGCCGTCCATGTATGGCGCCACTGCAATTCCCGGAGACCTGATCACTGCCAAAAGAGCCCCCAGAACCTTTGAGAAAATTCTGGGAGCTGTGACAAGGCCAAACGGAAGAGCCACAAACTTAAAGTGTTTTTCTAGACTCTAGAAAGTCAAATCTTAAGAATTTGTGATGATCCCTGTGAATGGGAGCATGAAGATACGCGTCCATCAGGTCTATGGTCATCATGAACTGACCCTCTTGGATCAAAGGAAGAATGGAACAAATGGTTTCCATTTTGAAGGACGGTACTCTGAGAAACTTGTAGAGGCACTTTAGGTCTAAATGGATCGAAAAAGTTCCCTCTTTTTTGGGAACCACAAACAGATTTGAATAGAATCCTAGACCCTGTTCCCTTACTCGAACTGGAACAATCACTTCCAGGAAAGAAAGGTCCTGAACGCAGCTCAAGAATGCCTCTCTTTTTACCTGGTCTGCAGATAATCTTTGAAGGTGGAATCTGCCCCTGGGAGGGGAAGTTTTGAATTCTATTTTGTAACCCTGAGATACTATGTCCACAGCCCAAGGATCTAGGACATCTCATATCCACGCTTGACAAAACAGGGAAAGTCTGCCCCCCATTTGATCCTCACCCGGACCGGGGGCTGACCCTTAATGCTGACTTAGGTTACACAAGTATTTGGAAAGGAGTGCCTCCTTCAACAGAGGGTGGCTTGAGTGCGGCATAGATGCGTAAACCCTATATGAAAGTGCAGGAGGTGTGCTGCAATGTTTTAAAGTGCAGAACATGTGCTGCAATGTTTTAAAAAATTTGCAATTTGTGTGCTGCAATGTTTTAAAGTGCAGGAAGTGTGCTGCAATGTTTTAAAGATGTGCAATTTAAAAAAGCATATAGTGTGCTAGTTATATATATATATAGTATATCAACGTAAGGTGTATCATAAGAAAGAGATACAGTGGATCAGAAATGTGATAAAAAATGTAATAAAAAAACTGTAACATTTTGAGTTACAGTTTAAGTAACAAATCTCTCTGTGTGAAAACAATCCCATAAAGTTACATAAATAAGAGGTTAAAAAGTTGCAATCAAGGATACTATTACAAATCAGTACAAGTGAATAAGAACATTAAATTAGGACATAGGAATAATAACTCAATTATATAAAGTACTTTAAGTGTGTGGAAAGTTGTTTCAAAAGGTGTTGGAGTGTAACTTTAAATCATATCTAGTACCGGATACACATGGTTATGTGTCACAGGTGATATACAATAAGTTCAAGTAGCAAGGCTTACTGTTAAGTATTACCTGGTAATACTATTTTAATTTACAAATACAGAGCAACAAAGCATTACAAATCTAAAAATGAGTATAATGTATCTCATAAATACATATTAAAACATATTGTCGTTTGCATATATTAGAGCTGGTAATTGCTGCAGAAATAGGAATGTATTAACAGCCCCAAAAAATATGAATGTATTAACTGCTCAAAAAATAGCTAAAAAAAATAAATAAAATACATATGATAAATTAAAGGGACACTCAGGCTAAATTAAATTTTCATGATTCAGATACAGCATGTAATTTTAAACAACTTTCCAATTTACTTCCATTAAAAAAAATGTGCACAGTCTTTTATATTTACAATTTTTGAGTCACCAGATCCTACTGAGCATGTGCAAGAATTCACAGACTATACGTATATGCATTTGTGATTGGCTGATTGCTATCACATGGTACAAGGGGAGTGGAAATAGACATAACTTTGAAATTCGTTATAAAAAAAATCTACTACTCATTTGAAGTTCAGACTAAGTGCTATTGCATTGTCTTGTTATCTTGCATTTGTTGATTATGCAAATCTAATGTGTTGACTGGTCCTTTAAAAAAATAATAAAAAATAGTCCAAATGCGAAAAAATTAAAAAAAGTGATAAGAAGGGGGAAAAAGAAAAAACAAAAACAAAAAAGAAAGAAAGTCCAAGATGTATGAATCTGGCTGAAGTGGTTGCAGGTTATCCGGGAGCAAAGTTTAATCCGTAATGTGAGGTCAGAAGCTGCAGAGTCCGGATTCCTAAAGGAAAAAAATAAAAAAATACAGGTGCACCAAAAAACTAAAACAGGGCTCATATAGGAAGTGTGCTCACCGTGCATCTCAGGCTGGTATGTTAAATGGGGGTCTGTCAACGCTTGGGGAGGCCTTTATCAAGACTCAGAATGACTAAGTTATTTAAAAGCTAGTTCAGCCTATCAGGGAAGAGGGGGGGTGACAAATTTTGGTGCCATTTAGGAACATTTATGACATCCAAGTTAGTGGCGGCCATCTTTAAAATGGGCAAACAGGTAAAATTATGGGCGATTTAAGATCAATGTTCCAAATATTTATCAACCATCTATAAAGTGGGCAAATGGATGTTATTATGGGCAGAAGCATTTTAGAATAACTGTGTGTCGTATCTTTATGTGAATCAGGAAGATCACAAAAAAATACTTACTAGGGTTACAAAATATGTAATATCAACATATGTCTGAACATTATGGATCATTCTAAATTGAAACCTCTTACATATAAGCAAAATATGAGTGTTAAGTCTGTGCCTATTGCAGTTATAATAAAAAGGTACCAGAGAATACATATGAAACAGCGTATTCAAAAGGTTTCTAACACTGGCATAATGCATATCGCCAAACTCATAGCTTCAATTGGACTAGATATTGTCTATATGTTATGGTCTCATGTTAGAACCAGCCTGAGAGGTGAAGCACACTTTTACATATTGGATATGGCCAATGGTTATAATGTGGCTATGGCTATACATAAAAAATACACATATGGACTGGAAATAAAGTTGAATATAGTAAACACTATTGTGTATAATAATATCTACAGAAACAACCTACACCAAAGGGAAGAACAGTCTTAGACTAAGAGAACTTGGGCAAAAGCTCATATATATTGTGTGTGTGTAAAGGCCACTCTGAGACATCTCACCATGGAAACTATTTCCTAAGTATATGGATATAGATATAAATATCTCCCTAGTGTAATGTATCCAAAAGAAGGGTATAATAAACCAGGGAGGAAATAATAATCATAAGTATATATGTTATCTCTAGGGCATATGGATAAAGTCTATATATTACCTGATTATCATTGCGGAGAGTATATTTTCGGAGAGTATATTTTTTATACTCAGATGAAATGGAAGAAAAAACCTACATATAGAATGCCTCTACTGTTATTAAGAAATGTATACTATAAGGTATATGTTATAAGATGTGTGCCACTTCAAAGTCTGCATTTAGACCTTTGGGGTACATTCAAAGATTCACTTATATTCATTCATCAAAAGAGTTTTTTTCGAAAAATCCCCTCCTCTCCAGTTTTTATGCACTTTTTGTAAGCCTATGTATTTGAGGGCATTGGTGTCTCCATTATGTTTTTCCCGAAAATGTTTATATAGGGGTGCTTCATCTTTATTACCTTCTATTTTCAAGAGGTTTTCCCTGATCCGATCTCTTAGAAGCCTACAGGTCTGTCCTACATACTTTGCAGTGGATCATCAGATGTACTTTGAATTTTTCTTTTGTTACAAATGACTGGCCAGTTTGGGTTTTAATGCCATGCTTACATGCTTTGCATGTATAGCAGGGGAAGAAACCCTTAAGTGTGTCTCCTTGTACACCTCTCATTATATTGGGCTTTCTGCCATTAACACTGGGAGCCAGAATGGTTTTTAAATTCTGTGTTTTTTTGTATATGAAGTGTGGTCTTTCGCTTAGTGTCTCTCCAATGACATTGTCTTCTTTCAATACACCCCTATGTCTTCTAATTATCCTTTCTATTCTATACTTATTCTGACTGAATTCAGTGATAAATGGAACATCTATGGTCCCTTTATTAGGCCGGATGGTTTTCATTTTATAACTGAGGAGGTCTGTTTGATTTCTGCCATATTATACCCTCTTTCTTCAAATCTTTTTAATAAGATTTGTGATTGTTTCTGCCACTCTTCTTTTTGAGAGTATTTCTTCCTCACTCTCATCAGCTGGTCTTTAGGGATATTCTTTATCCAGTTATCATGGTGGCAGCTGGTTTGGTGTAGATAGTTGGTGCAGTCGACAGGCTTGAAATAAGTGGATGTATTGATTACCCCTTTAGTAGAGTTGATACTCAGATCTAGAAAATTAATCTAGTTGTATGAATAGTGGTATGTGAATTGTAAATTAGATACATTGTTATTCATAACTTTAAGGGTATACTCAAGATCCTCAATACTCCCTTTCCATATCATTAGTATATCGGCTATGTACCTGCGGTAGAGGACCAAGTCCGCACCAGCTGGGCAAGAGTCCCAAAAGATGGATTCCCATCTTCCCATATAGAGAATGGCATAACTTGGTGCGAACTTGGTCCCCATCGCAGTGCCACATAGTTGATTATAATATTTCCCTTCATAATGGAAATAATTATGAGTGAGTATGTATTCTATCCCTTCAAGAATTAAGTCTTTCTGGGATGCTGGTATGGTAGGATCTTGGTCTAAAAAATAGCCGACCGCTTTCATGCCTGAATGGGGAATGCTTCTGTATAAAGACGTCACATTGCATGTGACCCAGATATAGTTATCCTCCCACGTGATCTTATTGAGGGTATTTAACACCTCCTTAGAGTCTCTCAGGAAGGATGGTAATTTTTTTCACAAATTTCTGTAGGTGTTGGTCTATATATTTAGAGAGATTGCTCGTAAGGGACCCTATACCTAAAATAATAGGTCTTCCAGGAGGATTCTATAGGGTCTTGTGGATTTTTGGTAGCTGGTAAAAGACCGGACTCCTTGGGTGACTTACAGCAAGATAGTTGTATTCCTTAAGATTGATGATCCCCAATTTCTTTGTCATCAAGTAGTTTTCTAAATCTGCTTGTGGGGTCGCTGGTTAGGAGTTCATAGGTTTTCCGATCTTGTAGGATTCTCAATGATTCATTAGTGTAATCCTCCTTGTTGAGGTCTACTAGACCTCCTCCCTTATCAGCAGGTTTGATGACTATATCCTTGTTACATTCAAGGGTTCTTATCGTGTCCAGTTGTTTTTTAGTGAGGTTCTGCTTGCATTGGTTATTTCAACTTAGTTTCTTGATATAATTACATATCAGTCTTTAAAGGTTTCAATAGCCGATCCTTTGCTTGATAGTGGATAGAAAGTAGACTTCTGCCATAAGTTGGTATGAGCGTATCTTACTCCATTATTAAGAGGTGGAGTTTGGTGGGTGTTCTCTAATGGCAATTTTAGAAAGAATCACTTTAGGGTAAGTTTCCTTACAAGATCTAGTTTTGCAGTCGGAGCAAAAGATAGACCCACGTTAAGGACTTCTTTCTCTTTGTCTGAGAGATCAATTTTACTTAGGTTAAAGATACATTTCTGATTATCTAGAGAACAAGACTTGGATCCAGATGCTTCACTCGATGTTCGATCTTCATTCACATTAGCTTTATATATGTGTATACCTCTTCCAGAGGTGGATTTTCTTACTCTATTTCCTCCTCCTCCTACTCTTTCAATTTAGAATGATCCATAATGTGCAGACATATGTTGATATACATATTTCGTAACCCTAGTAAGTATTTTTTGTGGTCTTCCTGATTCACATAAAGATACGACACACAGTTATTCTAAAATGCTACTGCCCATAACATCCATTTGCCCACTTTATAGATGGTTGCCAAATATTCGGAACATTGATCTTAAATTGCCCATAATTTTACCTGTTTGCCCATTTTAAAGATGGCCGCCACTAACTTGGATGTCATAAATGTTCCTAAATGGTGCCAATATTTGTCACACCCCCTCTTCCCTGATAGGCTGAACTAGCCTTTAAATATCTTAGTCATTCTGAGTGCTGGTATAGTCTTGATAAAGGCCCCCAGGCCGAAACACGTTGACAGACCCCCATTTGACATACAAGCCTGAGATACACAGTGAGCACACTTCCTATATGAGCCCTGCTTTAGCAGCAGTTTTTTGGTGCACCTGTATTTTTTTCTTTTTCCTTTAGGCATCCGGACTCTGCAGCTTCTGACCTCACATTACGGATTAAACTTTGCTCCCGGATAACCTGCAACCACTTCAGCCGGATTCATACATCTTGGACTTTCTTTTTTTCTTTTTTCTATTTTTTTTTTTTCTTTTTCCACTTCTTTTCACTTTTTTTCATTTTTTCGCATTTGGACTATTTTTAATTAAATTTTTAATTTATCATTATATGTATTTTATTTATTTTTTTAGCTATTTTTTTGAGTTGTTAATACGTTCATATTTTTTTTTTTTGAGCTGTTAATACAATAGGAGCTGCAGCAATTACCAGCTCTAATATGTGCAAACTTGACACTGCGTTTCAATATGTTTTAATATGTATTTATGAGATACATTATACTCATTTTTAGATTGGTAATGCTTTTGTTTTCTATATTTGTAAATTAAAATAGTATTACCAGGTAATACTTAACAGTAAACCTTGCTACCTGAACTAATTGCGGGATAGGACAGTGAAGCCAGACATCTTGGCTCCCAGTCTAATAACTTGCATGTTAGATTTAGAAATTAAGGAATTGACTAGTTTGAGAGCCTTAATCATATCTTGTATCTTGTCCAACGGAGTCTCTACTGAAATTGATTCAGACAAGGCGTTGCACCAATAAGATGCCGCACCTGCTACTGTGGCAATACAAAGGGCAGGTTGGCATTGAAGACCTTGATGAACATACATCTTCTTCAAATAATCTTCCAGCTTTTTGTCCATGGGATCCTTAAAGGAGCAGCTATCCTCTATAGGGATTGTAGTTCTCTTAGCCAGAGTAGAAATAGCCCCTTCTACTTTAGGCACCATGCGCCAAGAATCTTTAATGGAGTCAGCAACAGGAAATATCTTTTTAAATACGGGAGATGGGGAGAAAGGAATCCCTCGCTTCTCCCATTCCTGTGAAATAATCTCCGTCACATGGTCTGGTACAGAAAAAACTTCCACAGAGAAAGGAACATCATAGTATTTAAAAGCAAAAAAACAAAGTAAGCGCTCTTGATCCTCGTCTGCTTCCCTCAGTGTACAGCTGCACTGTCTTGTTGTCAATGTAGATCTCTACACACGCACTGGACTGGTGTAACAGTCTCAGCGGTCCCCAGGAACAGCAGGCAATCCTCATGCTGAACCAGCGTCACAGCATCAGCGGTCCCAATGGAAATGGCAGCACCTAGAATAGTGCCTCTGAACAACGGGAGCCTTCACCAACTCCCCAAATAAAATGAAAAATAGAAATCCAGTTCTGGAAGTGCACATCCCATCTGGGTAGCAAAGTAAGAATGCCAGGGTAATTGCCTTTAAAAAACAAGCTTTATTGAAGCTAAGTTAAAAAGTAGGTGCACAGTAGTAGGTCAAACGCGTGTCGTATGATTACACTTTTTTACTGACCCAACATATTTTATATATATATTTATTAAGTTTGCTAGACTTCTTAGGGTTGACAACAACAGAAGTATCAGAGTCATCCAAAGTAGGCAATACCTCCTTTAACAGTACACAAAGATGTTCAAGCTTAAATCTGAAGTTTACTTCTTCAGTAACAAATAATACTGTCCAAATCTGAGATTTCACCCTCAGAGGCTACCGGTGTATCCTCCTCATCAGACTTATGAGGGAGGGCAACCTGCGTAGCAGTAGGTGGAACAGAAACCTTACTATCTGAATGTCTAATTTTCCTCTTGCGTTTTCCCAGTATAGAAAAAGCAGATAATGCCACAGATACCGCAGAAGATATCTGTGAAGCAAAATCTGCAGGCAAATAAACTCCTCCAGGAGGCCAAGGGGAACTGCAGGGCACTGTATGTGACGCCATAGAGGCTTGGGACGTTTAAGAAGAAAGCTGTGGCATTGTCTGAACAGCCTCATCCAGAGAGACATTGGGCTCAGAGAGCAACAATTTATCTTTAAATTGAAGAGTTCTAGCTAAGCATGCAGCACAGAATTGCAAAACAATTTATGCCTCTAGGCATAACAAGCATTTGTCAAAAAACACAGTCTTGGTCCATGTCCATAATATGAAATAAAAAATTCCCCAAATTGTAGAATTTTTTTAAATACACTGTCACTTTAAGAATTTTTAATACCACAATTTGGCTGCCAGAAGGTTCTAAAACGATTGTATAGTATATCGACTCTGAAGAGACTGAAATTCAACGACGCCGCGCCGCTCCGTGAATATCCGACAGCAGAGAGAAGTCACATGACCGGCAGAGAGAGGAAACTATGCAGCAAGTAAAAGGCGCACGTTTCCCTTTGCCTACAACATAAGATGCAAGGAGCTGCAGCTGGTTTTAAACTCAAGCAGTTTGTCAGTTAGCCTGTTCTAGCTAAGGAAGCAAGAAAACCAACTGCCAAATGTTAAGTTTATACATAAATCCCTGTATAAAACATAAGCCACACACACACTAATAAAACATTTCAACAAAATTAGCCCAAAGAGGAAAAACATCCCAATAAAGGGAAGATTAACCCCTAGTCTCAACATACATAATGTGCCTGCCCACTGCCAAAGAAAATCCTGTATAAAGGATTTTAAAAATATCCCCATCTACTGCATATGACATTCTTCTGAAGTGCAAGTCTCTAAGACCTAGAAGACAAAAGCACTTACCTGCAGTCTAGCTGTCCGGCAGGAAGACAGCTCACAAGGCGTGAAAGGACACATTCTCCTTACAGAAACCTGTGGAAAAAGAAAGAACAGAGTAACCAAATTTGGCTTTCTGTACCATGGGCAGCAATGTGCTAGGAAACCTCACAACTTCCTAACTGCTTAAAAGCCACCACTACTCTATTGAAGAGATTGACATGGACTCAGCTAAACCCAAATCCTTGCTTGCAGGGAAAAGTACCCGAAAAAGGAATTAATTTCATCAGACACCAAACTTCACCTCTTCCATCGACAGAGGCAAAGAGAATAACTGGGGATTATGGGTAGGGGAGTGACACTTAAAGGGACACTGTACCCAAATTTTTTCTTTCGTGATTTAGATAGAGCATGACATTTTAAACAACTTTCTAATTTACTCCTATTATCAAATTTTCTTCATTCTCTTGCTATCTTTATTTGAAATGCAAGAATGTAAGTTTAGATGCCGGCCCATTTTTGGTGAACAACCTGGGTTGTCCTTGCTGATTGGTGGATAAATTCATCCACCAATAAAAAAGTGCTGTCCAGAGTACTGAAACCAAAAAAAGCTTAGATGCCTTCTTTTTCAAATAATGATAGCAAGAGAATGAAGATAAATTGATAATAGGAGTAAATTAGAAAGTTGCTTAAAATTGCATGCTCTTTCTGAATTACAAAAGAAAAAAATTGGGTTCAGTGTCCCTTTAACAGCTTTGCTGTGGCGCTGTTTGCCAGGAGTGATATTCCTACTAGTAATTGAATGACGTCGTGGACTCTCCATATCTTAGGAAAGAAATAGATTTTCTAAATGTTCGCGTAAAACAAAATGGCTGCCAGATCATAGGATATACAGTCTCCATATTATGCACAATAGTTCTCACCATATATGTCAATAAACATGGCATAAACAAAGCATTTTTGTAAAACAGTTTTTGTTTTATTGTTAATTTAAAAATATTGTTAAGCATTTTTGAACAATTCAAAATGGCTGCCAAACCTCATGACATATCAACTTTTATTGAACAAATCTGAATGTTAGTCTGTCCCATAAGCGGTTTCTGAGTAAAAGATTTTTGTAGTTTTTAAAGACAGCGCATACAAAACAAAATGACTGCCAAGCTATACAATGTATGGCTTTCAAATTGCACATACTAATGCTCACTATAGACCTCAACAATTTGCAGACGTTTCATGAAAATGTGCAAATGTTTTATTTCACGAAGGCGACTGTGCAGTGCAAATTTTGACTGCAATATTGTGTAATCATGTGTCTACTACACTGTAATATAGTTAAATAGTGTAAAAATAATGCATAAAGTGCAAATTTACACAATTAAACAACGATAAAAAGGTGAATGGCTCATAGCAGCCATGTTGATTATGAAAAATTCACAGTTTGAACAATCTTGGTAGATGACCTTGCAAAGAGCACATGTGCAAATTTGCGCTTCATTGCATTTAGCGGCTTCAGAGAAGATGTTTAAAGATTTTAGCACTTTTCAAAATGGCAGCTAGATCATGTGACTAAATCACTTCTCTTGAACAAACTTTATTCTAGATCAGTACAGCAGTACACACAGCAAGTTTCACAACTGTAACATAAGTGGTACATATTAACCCCTCCAGTCAAAAAAGCTCAATTTTAATGTGTTAATGGTTTCTCCTACAGTGCATCCTATTCCTTTTAATTTACCTACTGTGTGTTTTATTTAATTGTGCTTTATTCTAAATATAACAAGAAAATAACAATAACTGGCAAGTTGTACTGTTAATGTGAAGAATACAAAAAAGGGGAGACATGTTGTATGACGCCCCTCATGGAATGAATGAATATAATAATTACTGGGTCTACATTTAAAAGAGACTAGTTAAATCATCTACAGTATATGCTGTATTAATCTTGATAACAAGTAAGGAATACTGAGGAATGTATTGAGTGTGATGTATTATGTGTTTTTATAACAGATTGAATAATGATATTAGGTGATCTGATATGAAGGGAAGTATAATTGTAACAATATTCTTTTAATCAGAAATATGGGAAGGGAGCACATGATATCCTTAAATATTTAGATGTATGGAGGTCATTCAAGAATTGCTTATTGCACGAATCACATTGAAAAAGGCCTATTTACAGGCCGAAAAGCGTCTGTATGTGTTGCTTGTATCACTGCCGGATCCGTACCATACATATTCCCCAGACCGATGCCAGGGTTCCTGTATATCAGCCGAAAATACTTGGGGGATATGCCTCTGTGACAAACAAGCATTTGTTTTTCCAATGAGTGAATGTAGTCTCTGCTATGACTAAGAAAACTTATGACTGTAAACTATAGTTTCCAAATTAGCCATAGTTTTTGTATGAATTTGTCACTATAGTATTTTGTATTCCTCTCTCTATCTATGGCCTTTTTGTCGGTGATTGTAATTTATAGAACCGGATTACCTATGCATTTAAATTGTAATATTTATTAATAAAGTTTAAGGGGCATATTTATCAAGCTCCGTCTAAAGACCACTGCTCCATAACTTGTCCGCCTGCTATGAGGCCACGGACAGAAATCAACCTGATCGAATACGATCGGGTTGATTGACACCCCCTGCTAGTGGCCGCGAATCTGCAAGGGGCGGCATTGCACCAGCAGTTCACAAGAACTGCTGGTGCAATGATTAATGCCAACAGGGTATGCTGTCGGCATTTATCGATGTGCGGTGGACATGATACGCTACTTTGTATCATGTCCACTCGCACATTGATAAATATACCCCATAATGTTAACTATTCTGGGTAGAAGATAGTGTGCCTAAATCTGCTTTTCTTTTTCTTTTCTTCACTGTCATTTTTGTTTTTCTTTTTTATGGGGTTATTCTAAATATAAACATATGATATGTTCTTTAAACAAATGCTGATACTTTGTTATCTTTATTTAAACCACTATCACTGTATGTGCGCAAAAAATTAAAGATCTATCTCATCTCCTTCTTTAGGAGTTCAGATTCTAAATTTTAACCCCTTTATGTAATCTGTACTCGTTTTATACCCATTCATATTTTCACATTTTTATTTATTAAGGGGATCCACATATAATTTAAAAATACAAAATCATCCAGAAGAAAGAAAATCTTTCCATATTGTGGATTATAAAGAAAGAAACAGAGATTGTGATTCACAGATCACCAGTACCACTTTTTCATATCTTTCTTATTAATTTCTTTTCACTTATTCCCTTTCTTTTCTATATTATTACCAACATTTACAGCATATAAAACTAAATCATGGTCACAAAGTATGAGAGTATTTACAAAAAACAATGTTGAGAAATAATTACAGTACATATTAGTTAATTCCCTGTTTTTTATATTCTATTTCCTTTCTTTTCTCTATCCTACTTTTCTCTTTCTTTCTTTTTCTTTTGTTTCATTCTTTGTAAACATTCATTTTAACTATAAGTCTAGATAATAAAATAACCTATAGCGATTATTTATCCTTAAAGGGAAAGTAAACCCAACAATTTTCTTTCCAATTTGCTTCTATTATCAAATTTGCTTCATTATCTTGTTATCCTTTGCTGAAGGAACAGCATTGTACTACTGGCAGCTGAACATCTAGTTAGCCAATCACATTTTTCCATTTAGCCATCAGATACGGAGTTAGATTGGATTAATATAATATTTTTTATTGAGACTCTCTCCAGCTTGATAGCAAGGTTGCGTTTCTAACTCTATTCATACTAAATTTTATATCTTCCTTTGTTATCTCTGAGCCAGGAAAAAGTCTTAACCATTTGTTGACAAATTCATGAATATATTTAATTCTTTTTTGGTCATTAATATTCTTATTTCTTATATAAGAGTGAGCAAGAAGTGTTTCCTTGTGAGAATAGATTTATAATTGGTTTCAGAGTATCCCAATTTTTTATACTAAAAATAGTATTCCCTATCTTATTATTATGTTAATAATAGTAAATACAGGCCCTTTTTATTTAGCGTTTCCTTATTCGCCCAGACGTATGAAATAACCTTAGTTACCCTCCAAATGTTATAAAAAGATGATCTTCCATTTATAAACCCAGATGAATTAGGGTGAATTAACAATGGAATAACATGTTGTAATCTATTTGCAATAATTCTTGTTAATATTTAAAAATCGGAACTTAACAATGATAGAGGTCTGAAAGAAGCTTTATCTTGTTGGTCCTTTCACGGTTTTAATATTAGTGTCGTTAGAGAATCCGCAAATCTACCTAAATGTTGTTTGTAATTGGTAGAGAATAGATAGTTATATACCTTTTCTAATATTGGTACTATTTTGGTATTCATTAATTTATAAAATTTGTTTGGTAAGTTATGTGGTTGACCAGCCTTATTTAATGATAGACTTTTAATCATTTTCTCTATTTCTTCCTTTTCGATTGGGCGGTTTAACCAGTCCAATTCTTCTACAGAAATCTGTGGTACATTTAATTTTTCCCAGAAGCTTTGTTTTTTAGCCTGATCTATTCCTTGTGTTTTGTATATTTGTGAATAATACTCTGTAATTTTTTTTTACATTTCTTCTTGTGAAGATATGGTTATGTTATTTATTTTTATGCTTTCAAGAACAGTTTTATTTTTATAGATCTTATCTAGACTTGCTAAGTATTTACCTGCCTTATTGCCGTATCTTTGAAATCTACTTTTAACCCTTAAATCTTCTTGAGTAGTTTTTTGAAGAAGGAATGCATTCCTCTGATCTTTAACTAGTAGATATTTATTCCTATTTTCCATGGATGGGTTTCTTAGGTATCTGTTATAAGCATTATGCAAAGTGTTAGAGATTTGTGTTTCTCGTGCATTTAATTTATTTTTCCTTTGGGCTAGAAAAGGTACAATTTCTGCTTTCAAGACTGCTTTTGCTGATTCCCAATATATTATTGGTTTCTGTATGTACTCATTATTAAATGTTTCATATTCCCTCAATTTATTTTTTAAAAACTCAAAAAAATCTATATTTCTTGATAGAGATAAAAAAAATTGTTTCCCTTTTTAACTTGCAGTCCATATGTTATACCTATAGGAGCATGATCCGATATTATTATTGGATGTATTGTGGTTTCTGTAATTAATGGTGTCAACTTATCTGATATAAGAAATTGGTCTATCCTAGAATGTGATTTATGGGCTTTTGAGACACATGTATAAACTTTAGTTGTAGAATTTCTATACCTCCATATATCTCGTATGCCCAAAATTGCGCAAATACTATTGAACATCTTAGTTTCACTTTTAGAGTATCTATTTTGTTGTTTTGTTACCCCTAACTTAAGTCTATGAATTGGTATCTTAGGCACCATGTTAAAGTCACCTTACAAAATTATTTTAGTGTCCGTATATTCTAGCAGCCTAATTTACAGATTTTCCCAGAATTTTTTATTAAATTCCTTAGGCCCATAACATTGCAGATTATAAAAATTTCGAAACCAATACAGATTTTAATAATTATTATTCGGTAATTAGAGTTGATGACTTTTTCCAATATTTTATTGTTTAAGTTTTTATTAATAAGTATAGCTATACCTTTCTTCCTAGCCGAACACTCAGAAGCTATCACCCAGCCGAATTTAAGTTTAGTATTCTCTATTGCATTTAAATGGGTCTCCTGTATTAGAGCTAAGTCTGTGCCTAGATTTTTAAGATGTTTCATTAGGACTTTCCTTTTAATGGGAGATGTAATTCCACCGACATTCCACGAAGCTAGCTTATGATTCTTTAATACCATATTTCTCTATATATCAAAATGTAGTATATTCTAATCAAGAAAAATAATAGAATTCCCATTAATTTTACTTAGAGTGGAGGAAGAGGGATAGACAAGAGGAGGAGAGAGGGGGACAAAAGAGGAGACAGGTGGGTGATTTGTCCTGAAGTTTAATACAAGCATAAAACATTATCATTTCTTTAAAACAAACACATTTGCCTAGTCCCTGGACTTTAAATCTCAATATATTAATGACATTACATTCATCTTGAGTATCCATAGATAATTACAGTAATACCTTCCTAGTATAACTATATATCTTACTCATCCAATAGATTAAAATAAGTTTTAACTTCTTCTGGATCACTGAAAACTTTTATACCTTCTGAGCCAGTGTATTTTAACTTAGCTGGATAAATTAATTTATTGCCTTGTTTTCAGCTGCTATTACCTTTGTACAAAGTGGTGTCATTTTCCTTCTCTTGTTTAATGTTTCAAAAGAATAATCACTAAAGATTAAAATCTTTTCCCCATCTATCTCTAGGCGTACTTTTTTCTAACAAGATTTGTGAATTTGTGTTTATCTTGAAAATCAATATCACCCGTCCATGTTAAAATTAGCGTGCAAATTGATTTTACAAGTCCATGGAAAAAATTAATTACCAGAGAATGTTTAGCGCAACTGACATAGCTTTAGTGCGCCCTATACTTTAAATATGTAAAATATATTAAAATAAATGATTACACTCATATATAGATATACTGCATGTAAAATATAAGTTTATTATTGATAAACGTATAAATAGAGATAAAAAGAGATATCACTGTTTCTCAACTCCAGTCCTCAGGACCCTTAACAGGCCAGATATTCATTATATCTTAACTAGAGCAAAGGTAAAATAATCAACTGAGAGCAGGTTAGTAACCATGGTTACTGATCAGCTGATTATTTCACCTGTTCTCTAGTTAAGATATAATTAATATCTGGCTTGTTAAGGGTCCCGAGGACTGGAGTTGAGAAACACTGGTTAATATCAAGGTGTTTAACTCAGATCGTCTCAAAAGTTTGTGTGTGTGTATATATATATATATATATATATATATATATGCGGCTCAAAATGTCAAGCCCTAAGCTACTAGCCAGCTCAAAATGTTACTCGCCACTTTTGATCCCAGCCACTACCCACCCATACAACACCCATATGTTTAGCCACTGTAAAACAACTTACTGTGAAGTAATTTTTTAATATTTTTTATGTTTTATACCATAAATTAAATTATGCTACATACAGTAATAAATTAACAAAAACATAAGTACATAGCAGTGATCCACATCAACTAGGGTTCTGGGGAAGACAACAGCTGGATAGAAAAATGTTAAACTGAAAGAGTGGTCAGGGTAAACAGGGGCAGAGAGAGATTGGAGAGGAAAAGTGAGAGTAGATAAAAAATCGCTTTACGAAAGAGTGAAAAGATATGAGAGAGTAGAGAGAGAGTGAATTTAAAAGATGGCCTGAGAGAGAAGAGAGGGGTAAAAAGTGATTGAAGAGAGGAGGGAGTGGAAAAAGATAGATGAAAGATGATAATTATAAAACAATATTTCCAGGTCTGCTATGACCTCACATCAATGTTAACACTGACCACTCTCTGCACTCTCTGAGTCCAACAACATTTTTCTATCCAGCTGTTGCCTACCCAGAACCCTAGTTGATGCGGCTCACTGCTATGTACTTATTTTTGTTAATTTATTACTGTATGTAGCATAATTTAATTTATGGTATAAAACATAAACAATATTAAAAAATTACTTCACAGTAAGTTGTTTCACATTGGCTAAACATATGCAAAGATGGGGTTGGTTAGTGGGTGTGGTATGGGTGGGTTAGAGGGTGTGGTATGGATGGGTAGTGGCTGGGATCAAAAGTGGCGAGTAACATTTTGAGCTGGCTAGTAGCTTAGGGCTTGAAATTTTGAGCCCTGTATATATATATATATATATATATATATATATATATATATATATATATATATATATATATATATATAGATATAGATAGAGAGAGAGAGAGAGAGAGAGAGAGAGATAGAGAGAGAGAGAGAAGTGCACTCACAGGAATGAAAAACTGTCTCAATACCATTGTTAGCCTGTTCTATGGTAATTTACCACCTGGGTGCAGCTTTTTAGCCCAGTAATGCTTTTCACAGAGTAGAACTTTCCTGTAATATATCAGTCTGACCCCGCCTATTACGGTCAGTCCATCGCCTAAATACCAGGCAATTCCACTCTGAACAAGGAACACAGCAACCCCAGATGATCGTTTCAGCCTTCATTGGGCCTCATCAGTGAGGTGTAGCCATATTCCGCTAAGCACACTGAGCAAGGAGTCCACGTCTGGTTGCCCCTTTTTCCCATAGGGAGACTAAATACATACAGAGAGAAGTGCACTCACAGGTACGAACAACTGGCTCAATACCATTGTTAGCCTGTTCTATGGCGATTTACCACCTCGTGCAGTCATAGGAGGCAGGGGAGGCAGAGCCTCCCCTGCCATATGGGCCCAAAGTTTATTTAAATGTATAATATAAATAAAATTAAAAAATTGTGTTAAAAAAAAAAAAATTTACTTTTTAATTTCTCACCCATGTTACGCTATGGAGATGCAGAGCAGACATACTCCATAGCGCAACATGGGTGCATATTATGAACATTAGCGACACCTGCTGGCATAACACAACCTATTCACTTTTTTCCCCAAGTTACGCTATGGAGAGGCACTGTACTTTTGTACCTCTCCATTGCGTAACATCATGGCATTTTTTAAATAACCGGCGAAGGATCAAAACACCACTCACTGGCTGTCACAGGCTGACTGATTGTCAGCCAGGAAAATATAGGCCAATCAGAGGCATGACTCGTAATGCCTCTTAGAGAGGGAGCCAATCAGACGGTCATGTTCTCCTGTGATTGACAACAACAGGAGAACGTGACCGTTATTGATTGGCTCCCTGCGCATGCGCAAGATAGAATCCAGAGCGCAGTGCAGAAGTACTGGAGACGTAGGCTGGCAGCAAAGTCTGTGAAGGAAGGGCTGTGTGTTACCACCTGATCAGCTCATCCCTTCTGGTTCACTTGGACGCGGACGGAGCGACGGAGCACCGGAGCCTGGCCATATACTAATTTGTTAGAAAATATTCAGCTTGCTGATGGGTAAGTCACAACAGAAAGGGTCTATGCTAATGCTTTCATTTTTAAAGCGGGAGAGCGCATCTAGGCAGAAGCAGGGGAGTTAGTACTATTTGTCCACATTATTTTTATTATAATATACCTTGATCATGAATCAAGGTATATTATAATAAAAAATAATGTGCACAAATAGTAGTTATGTAATGATGCAGCAGCAGGGGAGTTAATGAAATACATAGTTTTACTACTATTTGTCCACATTATTTTTATTATAATATACCTTGATCATGAATCAAGGTATATTATAATAAAAAATAATGTGCACAAATAGTAGTTATGTAATGATGCAGCAGCAGGGGAGTTAATGAAATACATAGTTTTACTACTATTTGTCCACATTATTTTTATTATAATATACCCTGATCATGAATCAAGGTATATTATAATAAAAAATAATGTGCACAAATAGTAGTTATGTAATGATGCTTTTGGTCCGTTTTGCTTTTCTTTTTTTAATATACCAGATCCAGAGAGAGACTAGTCCTGACTGATATGATGATCAAGGGATAGAATAATAAAATGAATGTGCACTGCAGAAATAATATATCACTGTATTTAACTGCCTTTAATAGATTATATAATCTTTCTATACACATTTATGTGAATTATGTAATATAAATGTGACCAGTTATGGCTCATGCATCTATAATATAAAGGACATTGACATTTTAAAGACATCTTCCTTTTAGATGCAACTTCCTTTATGTGTTTATTTTCTGTTTAATGTTAACCCCCTGAACTCAGACTCTAACAGCATAAAAGAGACCCATATCACTGAAATAGGGGACTGAAAATGAGGAATAGCATTTTGAATGTACAATCCAATTTAGAGATGTTGTATTCATTGCATATTAATGATATTCATTGGTACATTTTGGGTTAACAGTAGCACTGTTTACATAACTTAGCATGCCACGTGCTTGCTAACTGTCTTGGCTAAAGTATTAAACTTCCATGATTCTGATAAAAATTGGAAACTTTCTAATGTAATTGTATTATTATTTAATTAACTCTTTTTAATCCTTTGTTGAAAAGCATACCTAGTGGGATAGAGCATGTGCGTTTCTTGAGTGGCAGCAGTAGTGTTTGCAGTATTGATCACTTGTTAATTTTTGTTGAAATAAAAATATCTAGATATGCTCAGCAGCATTTGTGTCTTTAAAACTTTCAAGGGATTTGAAACCAATATTTTTTTATTTCATAATTCAGATACAGCATGCAATTTGAAGCAAATTTCTAATGTACTACTCCAAAAAATTATAATAGGAGTACATTAGAAAGCTGCTTAAAACTGCTGCTTTTTTCTGAATCATGACAGAAAAAATATGCGTTTCATATTCCTTTAAAGGGATAGGAAATTAAAAATAAAACTTGCATGATTCTAATAGAGCATGTCCCTTTAACTATATTTTATTTGCTGTTTAGAGAGGTTAAATGACATATAAATATTTGTGTCACTGGCTGTGTAATTGTATTAATGGTAAAAAGAAATCAAATAATTGCCTGAGAGTGACAGATGACAGTCAGACGCCATTTCTGCACTGTGGAGAATCTTTCCACAGTGCAGAAATGGCGTCTGACTGTCATCTGTCACTCTCAGGCAATTATTTGATTTCTTTTTACCATTAATACAATTACACAGCCAGTGACACAAATATGTATATGTCATTTAACCTCTCTAAACAGCAAATAAAATATAGTTAAAGTGTGTGTTGTAATTAATGTGCTAATTGCCCTTGTGCAACCTGCTAAATTATTTGTATATTTAAGCTACATCGATTAGGTTCATATATGGGTTTGTCTGGCATATCATAGCAAGTGCCTCACCAACCTCTGACTTCACTGCACGTCACTGATATATATATATATATATATATATATATATATATATATATATATATATATATATATATATATATATATATATATATATAAAAAATGTATTATTATTATTATTATTTATTTATTTTTGCTTTATTGGCAATCAACAAAATACAATGGTTGAAATAATTGCAGACACATTAAGAAGGGAAATGTCCATGAAAGATTTATAGTTGCATTTACATTTGTCAACGATGGATCTTTGTCAAAAAGCTGTATCCAGTATGCATTGAACAATTTACTTATAAGTAATTTGTGAGAGACTGCAATATATATATAAATGAAGAGAAAATATAACATGTAAAAAAAAAAGGGATAAAGCTCTAATATTTTAAAAATTTATGAATTATATGAAAATATTCTAAAAAAACATAACATTATAACATAAATCAAATACAACTTACTATTTCACTGAGTAGTTAATACAGAATTAATCAGTGAAAATAAACATTTTGGTTTTTCTATCCGAGTGAATCAGTGATTACACAAGATCAAGTTTCCCAGTGAGAGAGCAGAAATGGGGTAGGGAGGAAAAAAGGGGACGGGAAGGAAGCATTGAGAAAGGAAAGGGAATATGAGTGATTGGGATCATAGTTACAATATGCCAATTAAAACCAAGGAAAAAGAATCATTGTTGTGGTGACATAGCTTACAGACTTTATCCCTGGAATATTCACATAGCTGTTTTTAAAATCCCCCCCACCTAGATACACCTTTGTCTCTAAGGCTAGGTGTTTACAGTAGTCTAGTTTTTAAAGACACTTAAATATAGAGTTTGGCATTTGACTGGCATATGATAGGCCAAACCCTTTTGAATTGAGCATAAAATTGAGAAACCAAACTCTCTATCTCTCTCTTCCCTTCCCTCTCTTGATAAAGATGACTGATTTTGGATACTAGAGAATTGAGATAAGTATTCCTGGGATAAAATTATCTGATTATTTTATTTAGTTATTAGAGTTGCACAAATTGGGGTTGTGGTAGCTAGAGTTGCCCTGTATTATTATTTGGACTGTTTTATTGTAAAACATATGTATACATACACATGTAAATATGCCTCTTATTACAACATATACATATTGGTTGCGGGTGTGAGCGCATAGGTACCTGCGAAAGTGCGTGGCACGGGTGCACGTGTCATGTCCCTGGCATCAAAGCAATATGGGGAGTGTCCAGGGAAAATTCCTCCACTAGCTGAATGCTGATTGGCCTCCTAGAGGGTTACTCCTAGCCTCACCATAGTTATGGGGGTGTTCTTTATCCCTATGAGCTATAAACCTTGGGCAGTCCCCTAGTTCAGTGCTAGGTTATTTTGTCTGTTTCCAGAGACCAAGTATTTTCTTCCAAGTACCTTTTCCCTGAGTCCTTATTATACCTTGAATTCCTGGCCTTTGACCTCCGGCTTGTTTACTGACTACGCTACTGGCTGCCTGCCCTGACCACGGATCTCCTGACCAAATGTTTGCCTTTTCCTTATTTGTTGTGATGTATCGGATTACTTTTTATATAGCTATATTAGGTTATTCTCTGTCTCCTGCCATTGGGTTCTAGTAACACTATTCGGGGACCGTGTCCACTGACATACCCAAGACATTGGAAATTGCTTGAATGGTATCTGCCCAAAAGGTTCCTAATCACGGGAAGTTCCACCAGATATGAAGAAGTGAGGCTTCTTCCCAATACCTTCTCAAACATCTCCCACTCTTGTAAATATGATTGATCCTTGCTGGGGAAAGGTATCATCTTAATAGGAACTTGAAATTAATTTCCTGGACCTGCACAGAATTAGAGGAGAATTTGTGAGCTTTAGAGATTTTTTGCCAAGATTTAGGGGCTGAATTATGAAGCTCCGAATGGAATTTGATGCCCCTGTTTCCGCACAAGCCTGTTGTCCACCTGCTCTGAGGCCGTGGATATCAATCCGCCCGATCTATACGATCAGGCTGATTGACACTCCCTGCTAGCGGCCGACTGGCCGCAAATATGCAGGGGGTGGCATTGCACAAGCAGTTCACAAGAACTGCTTGTATAATGATAAATGCTGTCGACATTTATCGATGTGCGGCGGACACTTAGGCCCCTTAGTGTCTATATGAGAGTTCAATTCAGTTAACAAGTCGTGCAATATGGGTTTTCCGCTCGCGATATGGTCTTTTTGCAATCAATTTTTGCGCATATATTAAAAGTCTTGAAAAATTGCGATTGCATATGTGCAATCTCCATTTACGTAACAATCTTTTCCGCACTCGAAGAGCTGTAGTTTTCCGCAAAATAAAAGTTTCACAAAACAATTCAAAAATACATTACAAAGGGCAGTTACACTCATATTAACACTGTCTAATAAAAATTAGGCTCAAAGATATTAAATCTCGGGTGTTAGAAAAAAAAAGCAGACAAAAGGATTTTACATTGACATACATACACATACATAGAGAAACATGGATTTATATGTATATAGATATGTTTAACTATGGAGATAATGAAAATATTTCACATTACAATCCTATGCACATTAAACAATATTCAGAGGGATTTCCAAAGATATATTCGCATATAGATCTTGAGATATCTAAACATATATATTCATATACATATCTCGCAAAAAATAGATATATCAGTCCAAAAATCATCTCATATATAGAGAAATATGTATTTAGAAATAAACTAATCCTAAAGCCCATTCGCACGGGCCATTTTTTGCAGTACAGTGGTCCCACCCCTTGCACTCTCTCCCACCCCTCTCTTTTGCTCTCTCTCCCCCCCCTCTCTTTTGCTCTCTCTCCCCCTCTCTTTTGCGCTCTCTCTCCCCCCTCTCTTTTGCTCTCTCTCTCTCCCCCTCTCTTTTGCGCTCTCTCTCTCTGCCTCTCTCTTTTGCGCTCTCTCTCTCCCCCTCTTTTGTGCTCTCTATCTCCCCCTCTCTTTTGCGCTCTCTCTCTCTCTCCCCCTCTCTTTTGCGCTCTCTCCCCCTCTTTTGCGCTCTCTCTCTCCCCCTCTCTTTTGCACTCTCTCCCCCCTCTCTTTTGCGCTCTCTCCCCCCTCTATTTTGCGCTCTCTCCCCCCTCTCTTTTGCGCTCTCTCCCCCCTCTCTTTTGCACTCTCTCTCCCCCCTCTCTTTTGCCCTCTCTCTCCCCCCTCTCTTTTGTGCTCTCTCTCTCTCCCCTCTCTCTTTTGAGCTCTCTCTCTCCCCCCTCTCATTTGATCTCTCTCTCTCTCCCCCCTCTCTTTTGCTCTCTCTCTCTCCCCTCTTTTCTGCTCTCTCTCTCCATCCCTCTCTTTTGCTCTCTCTCCCCCTCTCTATTGCTCTCTCTCCCCCTCTCTATTGCTCCCTTTCTCCCCTCTCTTTTTCTCTCTCTCCCCCTCTTTTGCTCTCTCTCACCCCCCCTCTCTTTTTCTCTCCCCTCTCCCCCCCTCTCTCTCTCCCTCCTCTCTCTATCTCCCCTTCTCTCTCCACCTCTCTTCTTTTGCTCTCTCTCCCCCTTTTCTTTTGCTCTGTCTCTTCCCCTCTCTTTTGCTCTCTCTCCCCCTCTCTTGCTCTTCCCCCTCTCTTTTGCTCTCTCTTATCCTATCTTTAGTTATTTCCCATCTCTTTTGTTCTCTCTTCCTCTTTCTATCTCTCCCCCTCTCTATCTCTCTCCCCTCTATCTCGCGTGCACGACCGCCTCCGCCCCTTCATGCCCATCACCCACCCCCTGTCTCACCTGGCCACGCCCACTCGACCATGTCCACTTGTGCCCGCACCGGCTACAAACAGCAGATCAGGTAGGGACTCTAAGGCCAGGTGTGTTTGTCCTCGTGCTGTCTCTACTGTGCATGACAGCTTCGGACACACTTGGCCTTTTATATTATAGGATAGAACATATTAAGTTAAGAAAACATTTTCATGTAGACTTTTATGTACACTTTTTGAGGAGAATACGTCATGGACTTTGCGCAACAGATTAGGGTTTTAGTGGGGTTTTTTTTCTATTTGTCTTCTCCTTTGACTTCTATGGGGGAATACGTGAACTCGCACGCGATTTGGCTTTTTGGATTACGCGGGTTAACTCACGCACAAAATAAGTTATTTTGAAACTTGCTATACGTGCGCAACCCCAGATACAAAACAAGCCATATTGTTTTTGCAACTACGAAAAACAGATTTGCCACGCGACTTGTAATCTTGCCCTATGTGTATATGTGAAGGGAGCAAGTCAGCACCACGCAAGAGGAGTTTATAAATGATAGAAATCGAGTGTCTAGGAGGGGAATTCATTATACATAACTTTTCAAATGGTGTATGCGTACAGCTCAAATCCTCCCTTCTAGGGTGACTGCTATACTAGTGTGAAAAATTGTGCATAGTCAAACCCAGAAGCGAAGATTTCTTCATTGAAAACCCAAGTGAAACCCGAAACATACTAACTTGAGGACTTCGGATTTCATGACCGTGCTAACTTCTTCTCCCTATAGGAGACCGTAACAGAAAAAGCCTAAAGGGCATATTTATCAAGCTCCGTATGGAGCTTGACGCCCCTTGTTTCCGGCTGCTACGTAACTTGTCCACCTGCTCTCCGGCCACGGACAGAAATCAACCTGATCAAATACGATTGGGCTGATTGATACCCCCTGCTAGCGGCATTGGCCACAAATCTGCAGGGGGCGGCATTGCACCAGCAGTTCACAAGAACTGCTGGTGCAATGATAAATGCCGACAGCGCATGCTTCGTATCATGTCCGCTCACACATTAATAAATATGCCCCTAACACTTCTTGCTCTTGTGCTAACCCGACAGGTGTTATTAATATTTCACATTCCAATGTTTTTCACATACAGGAATATATTATTTTTATTGTAAATACATATTTCTATATAGTATATATTTATATATATATATATATATATATATATATATATGTATACAGGGAGTGCAGAATTATTAGGCAAATTAGTATTTTGACCACATCATCCTCTTTATGCATGTTGTCTTACTCCAAGCTGTATAGGCTCGAAAGCCTACTACCAATTAAGCATATTAGGTGATGTGCATCTCTGTAATGAGAAGGGGTGTGGTCTAATGACATCAACACTCTATATCAGGTGTGCATAATTATTAGGCAACTTCCTTTCCTTTGGCAAAATGGGTCAAAAGAAGGACTTGACAGGCTCAGAAAAGTAAAAAATAGTGAGATATCTTGCAGAGGGATGCAGCACTCTTAAAATTGCAAAGCTTCTGAAGCGTGATCATCGAACAATCAAGCGTTTCATTCAAAATAGTCAACAGGGTCGCAAGAAGCGTGTGGAAAAACCAAGGCGCAAAATAACTGCCCATGAACTGAGAAAAGTCAAGCGTGCAGCTGCCAAGATGCCACTTCCCACCAGTTTGGCCATATTTCAGAGCTGCAACATCACTGGAGTTCCCAAAAGCACAAGGTGTGCAATACTCAGAGACATGGCCAAGGTAAGAAAGGCTGAAAGACGACCACCACTGAACAAGACACACAAGCTGAAACGTCAAGACTGGGCCAAGAAATATCTCAAGACTGATTTTTCTAAGGTTTTATGGACTGATGAAATGAGAGTGAGTCTTGATGGGCCAGATGGATGGGCCCGTGGCTGGATTGGTAAAGGGCAGAGAGCTCCAGTCCGACTCAGACGCCAGCAAGGTGGAGGTGGAGTACTGGTTTGGGCTGGTATCATCAAAGATGAGCTTGTGGGGCCTTTTCGGGTTGAGGATGGAGTCAAGCTCAACTCCCAGTCCTACTGCCAGTTTCTGGAAGACACCTTCTTCAAGCAGTGGTACAGGAAGAAGTCTGCATCCTTCAAGAAAAACATGATTTTCATGCAGGACAATGCTCCATCACACGCGTCCAAGTACTCCACAGCGTGGCTGGCAAGAAAGGGTATAAAAGAAGAAAATCTAATGACATGGCCTCCTTGTTCACCTGATCTGAACCCCATTGAGAACCTGTGGTCCATCATCAAATGTGAGATTTATAAGGAGGGAAAACAGTACACCTCTCTGAACAGTGTCTGGGAGGCTGTGGTTGCTGCTGCACGCAATGTTGATGGTGAACAGATCAAAACACTGACAGAATCCATGGATGGCAGGCTTTTGAGTGTCCTTGCAAAGAAAGGTGGCTATATTGGTCACTGATTTGTTTTTGTTTTGTTTTTGAATGTCAGAAATGTATATTTGTGAATGTTGAGATGTTATATTGGTTTCACTGGTAAAAATAAATAATTGAAATGGGTATATATTTGTTTTTTGTTAAGTTGCCTAATAATTATGCACAGTAATAGTCACCTGCACACACAGATATCCCCCTAAAATAGCTATAACTAAAAACAAACTAAAAACTACTTCCAAAACTATTCAGCTTTGATATTAATGAGTTTTTTGGGTTCATTGACAACATGGTTGTTGTTCAATAATAAAATTAATCCTCAAAAATACAACTTGCCTAATAATTCTGCACTCCCTGTAGTTATATATTTTACATTAACATTATAAGATATATATAGAAATATATATTAAATAATAAAAATAAAACTCTTTGTGAAGAACATAGGAATGTAAAATATGTATAACGTGTTTTGGGTTTCATACTTTAGGTCTAACTTAGTTATCTTAAGGCACGTTATTGTGATATTAAATATAAAAACTTAAATTATGCTTACCTGATAATTTTCTTTTCTTCAGATGGAAAGAGTCCACAGCTGCATTCATTACTTTTGGGAATTCAGAACCTAGCCACCAGGAGGAGGCAAAGTCACCCCAGCCAAAGGCTTAAACACCTCTCCCACTTCCCTCATCCCCAAGTCATTCTGCAGAGGGAACAAGGAACAGTAGAAGAAATATCAGGGTGAAAAGGTGCCAGAAGAACAAAAATACAGACGCCCCACAGAAAAAATACAGACAGGGAGCTGTGGACTATTTCCATCTGAAGAAAAGAAAATTATCAGGTAAGCATAATTTAAGTTTTTCTTCATAAATGGAGTCCACAGCTGCATTCATTACTTTTGGGAAAATAATACCCAAGCTATAGAGGACACTGAATGCAGAAACAGGAGGATACAAGAGGCGACCCATTCTGCGGGCACCAGGCCTGAAAATCCTTACCCAACAAAATGCTGCTTTGAAAAAAGGAAAATGCCCAAGGACACATAGTCCACAAGCATTGTACTTGTAAAGCACGGCTAATCCCCCTTAAGGGACTCAAGGCGCTGCTCATCTTATCAACCTTGAAAGGAGAAAAGGCTGAGTAGACCTTGCCGGGGATCGAACTTGCAACCCTCGAATTGCTACAGTACAGAATAGCCACAGTGCATTAGTATGCTGAGTTAGCTGTCCAGCTAGCATAAGGAACTCCAGAAAAAAATCCTAAAAAGGGCACAACGAGTCCTAAATAAAAACAGAGCAAAAAAACCCAGAGAAAACGGATCAGGCTAACAGAGACCCAACCAGTCTCATAGAAACAAGGGGAGGCACTGCCCAGACCTCAGAAATACAGAAACCACTGGATATACCACGGGATGAAACAGAGAGAGGATCTTCCCCTAACACAGTGCAACTGCAATCTAAAAAGCAACTGAAGACGAAGGTCCCCAAGTCGCAAAAAGGTAGCTCAGAATACCGATATATTTAGAAATGAAACCTCGTGCAGCAAGCTCAGATAGGTCTGACGAACAACACCTGAAGCAAAAACACAGCTGCAGTCATCTAAAAATGACCCTGAAACTTAAATACTTGCAGGGCAAGTAGAAAACAGCTGAAAATAGGATCCTTCAGATTGCTAAGAATCCACTAACTAGTGGATAACGTTGCAGGCTATCTAAAAGCCACCAGTCCTTCCCACAAACTTGAACGTGGAGAAAGGAGAAACCTCAAAGAGGCTTACCGTATCTCAAATGCTTTGAGGACGAATTAGCAGAGTAACAGATCTCAGATCCTGCTCCAACACCGGACCAGCCCAAGCGTCAGATATGTCTGATAGACAGTGGGGGCAGAAAGACCCCAACCACAAGCCCACAGGGAATGGAAAGAAAAGGGGGGACTCACCCATCCCAACAGAGCTTGGGTGCCAACCCAATCCGCTCCTCCAAAATAAGGCACTCCCAAGGAGAACTCCCTAGGACCTGGAACAGAGAAAAGTGCAATAGATCCGTAGGAAGACCTGTCACAACTCTCTTAAACAGTCTCTACGTAGAGAGATCAATTTCCAACAGGTGGAACAGAGCCCACAGAGCAGCAGATGCTGCCACTTACAGAAATAAGCCACCAGATCCAACCCCCTATACACAGGGCAGGACAATAACCCTCCAGATAGAGGAAACCCAAGTTCATAAGGAAGACAAACTATCCCCTCAAAAGAGAAGGGCACAGATAAGACCAGCATATATGTCCACAAGACATAAAGCCATAGTATGTTCAAAACACAGACCAAATAAATAAATCATCCATACACCACTGTTGACCTAACAGAGAAAAAAGCTTCCCATGAAGAGGAGCACACTCCGTCCGAAGGACAAGCCGGCCTTAAAGTTTATAACCAGTACCCGAAAGTAGATGTGAACTCTGACCCTCCTGCTTGCAAGCCCAATGAGCTAGCCCCTATGTCGCAACATAGGGACCCTAAAGAAACTGGGTTGTCCCGAACCATTCCACAGCATCTTAAGTCTCCAGACATCCAAGAAGGATCCAAGACAAGAACCCTTGACCCGGGACCCAGAATCGCCCTAGAACAAACGACACCCCCAGGGAATGGGTACAGGACTCACTCGTAATTCCCAGCCCAACGGGAAGAGAACACCCTTAACCAGAGGACAACACCCCCCCAAAAAAAAATTCTCTGGAGCCCAAAGGCCCAAGGGCAACACTAAGGGGAATGAGAACAGAGTCACCCGAAGGAGAGAGTAGAAAAGAAAGGCTAGTCTCCATAATCCTTTCAGATTAACGTTTCAGAGGACCACACCCAAGAGAGAAGAATACAAAGCATCCTGAACCCATGCATAAAAACCTCTCCTAAGCAAAAAGCTTGGAAAAAGAGACAACACCTCCTATCGCCCCTGATATGGAGACGACTAATTCCCGAAGGAAGACAGAGCCTCACGGCCTTCACTTCCAAATTAAGTGGCCAAAGCCGCCAGAAAAAACGGACGAATTCCAGAAAGTCTCAACCCAAAGGAAGAGAACCTCTAAAAGGAACAAGTCCTAAAAGGACACTTCCAAAGAGACCATGAAAGGCAAAACTGTAAGAACAGTGGTATGAAGGACCTAAATCCTCCAAACCTCCAACCCACAACGGGAAGGAACACTCTAGTTCCAGGAAAAATCAGAAACAACTGAGCATGTCGCCGCGGATCTCAATGGAGTCATGTCCCACTAGATTGAAAGGTGAATGAGGACTGAAGCAATCCCCCATGGCCTAAGCAACCACGGACCATCAAGTCCTCTCAGGATGCTAGTTGAAGCTTGTAAGATAAAACAAGTAAACAACACAAATCATATTGTGATCACTAGGCGCCCTCACTGGACCAGATAGGCATAAAAAGGCACCACATGTCTAAACTAGGCCTTAAAGACAGAAGGATTTGTACCCAGTCAGGACCAGCCTGAAACCAAGGGCCCCAGCACTGCCAAGGCCACATAGATTCTCCCTTGAGATGGAGGGATAAAGAACAGTCAGACAGCATAGGACTATTACGTCCTCACACTTAAACAAACCTTTGTAAAAATAAACAGTGCAACCAAAAAATCGCAAGTATCAATTCCAGAGAAGAAGGTTCCAGATGGAAACATCACAACAACCTGAGCTTTAGACCAAATAAAAATCATCCTCATTGGATTAAAATAAAAGATAAGGCAACCCATAGGCTATCGCCCAGGTAGAACGGACAGACCCGCAGGACCAGCCCAACAGGGGTCCGAGACTTCCAAGCTCAGAACTAGAAAAGGATACACCAATAACAAAGACTATAAGAAGATTACTTCATCCGCTTAGGTCTATGCATGCAAGCCAGTGGAAGATTAAAGGGACACTGAACCCAAATTTTTTCTTTCGTGATTCAGATAGAGCATGCAATTTTAAACAACCTTCTATTTTACTCCTATTATCAAATGTTCTTCATTCTCTTGGTATGTTTATTTGAAAAGCAAGAATGTAAGTTTAGATGCCGGCCTATTTTTGGTGAACAACCTAGGTTGTCCTTGCTGATTGGACAGCACCAATAAGCAAGTGCTGTCCATGGTTCTGAACCAATAATTTGCTGGCTCCTTAGCTTCGATGCCTTCTTTTAAAAATAAAGATAGCAAGAGAACAAAGAACATTTGATAATAGAAGTAAATTAGAAAGTTACTTAAAATTGAATGCTCTAGGGGCGGAGCCTAGCCACGAATGCTGATGGCTGCACACTGAAAGTGCTCTGATACCCATGCACTCTCAGCATAAGGCTAAATACAGCAAAATATATTAATCTATGTCTAAAAGAGACCTATTGACTCAGGATAATAGAGTACATCAATAATGAAGCTCGATCTGTAGTAAGACCCGAGTGGAGGGCAAGACGCAGGGCGAGGCCTGCAGGACAGAAGAAACGGAGCCGCGGCCTCTTAAATCTTGCGCTCCCGAAATAGAACTGCGCAACACAACAGCATAACCTGTCCGCAACGAATATACCGGAGCTTCGGGAGGCTATTTCAGTTGCGTGCAGCACTTCGTAGCCCACAGACTGACCAGAGAGGCTCTTACCGGAACACGATCGACGGTGCCCAGCCACACTAGTAAATCGTAGGGGCACGTTAACACCGCTGGCCAGCAAAAACTAGGTCAGGCTCAAGCCGCCACAAGAAGAAACGACCCGCAAAGAGAGAAGGATCCGGGTCCGTTAAGCGGTGAGTTGCGCCTTTAGGCGCGAATTACATCTGGGCCTTAAATTAGTATAAAGACGCATGTATAAGTAATTGGAAAGCGAAAGCAACAGACACAAGGCATACATACACGTTAGGCTGCAAAGGGCTATTGAGACATATCAGAGTTCGCCAGTTGGCCAGGAAATAACAAACCAATATAGGCCTGTGCTAGAACTCTCCACGCTTTCCTTTTTGTCTAAATCGCCAATTTTAAGCCTCTCTCACCTTTGCAACCTCCACGTAAATTTAATAAATTGGCAATACTCAGGGCTGTTAGAAAAGCATAAACAGGGAACTATAATAATAACATGTCAACCAAAAGAGGCCCCAAACCTCAGAAAACTTTGCAAACAACAAACATGGACAGCTATCTAATATCAACAGACTCAGGGCAGGGTTCACAAAAGGATCCCCCAGATCAATCTAACACCCAAGAACCTGCCCACCCTTCTAACTGTGACCCTAAACAACATGGTTATGTCACAAAAGAAGATATCAGACACCTGTCTTCTAAAAATGACATAAAAGCAGCCATATTGGAAATGAGAAACATGTTTGGGGAACTTAAAAAAGATATTGCCAACATAGACCATAAGGTCACACTAGTAGAGGAGTCACAAGAAGCACTGCGTTCAGATGTGCAACATAATTCTAGCTGTATACAGTCGCAGGACACCACTATCATTAATCTAAATGAAAGAATTGAAGATCTAGAAAATAGGAGTCGTCGGAACAACCTAAGGGTCAGGGGTGTTCCTGAGACTGTGGCCCCAACAGAAATTAACGATTATGTACAGAGACTCTTTAAATGTATTAAAAACAGCCCTGAGGAGGATGATATACATATCGAAAGGGCCCACAGAGCCCTAAGGCCTAAACCACCAACGAGAGCCCCACCTAGAGACATTATTATTAAGCTTCTGTCTTATAGGGACAGGGAGGACATACTCCGGCACGCCAGAAACAAGCAACCGCTTATGCATGACGGAGTGGAGATCCAAATATACACAGACTTATGCCCCGCGACCCTGCAAAAGAGGAGGGAAATGCGCTTTTTAACAATGGGCCTCAAAGAACAAAGGATCCCATATAGATGGGGCTTTCCAACCTGCCTAATAGCATCTAAGGATGGAGCCACAGCCACATACCGCACAATAGCTGATCTTACAACCTTCAATCAAACCCTTGGAATACAGATCAGGCCATTGGGCCCCGCAGCAGAACCAGTGCCCATAAGAGAAAATCACAGAGCACTAGAAGACCCTCATGGCAGAGGGCCCCCTTGAGTCCATTGCCTCTTCACTAAAGAGCCACACCACCAGCGCATGGTCAGAACTGTTAAAGTTGTTGTGAACTATAAACAGCGAATGCAACATTCAGGACCATGCCTTTTTCATATGACAGCTAAGTGAATGAAGTCATACTGTTTTAACTGTTTTTTCTTTTTATTTTATATGTTCTGCAGATTTAGAGCACTTACTGTTACTGTTTTACTTAAGTTATTGATGGTTAAATGTACATGATAGCCTGTGATGTCAAGTGCTCCTGTCGTATGATAGCTGAGCACATGGAGTTCTTGCTCTCTATTGCTTGTAAAGTACTAGTAAGGGCTCATGTTCCAGATCTGTCCTAGAAAACCTGCTGTGTAGACACAGAATATTAAGGCTGCACTCACTTACAGAAATCAAAATTAGAAGTAATGATAGGCCTAACCCCGCTATTATATGGCGGATTACATTTACCATTTCAACACGAGCTATAGGCATAATCAGGGTTTGGGTGAAATACAGAATGCCATTATTATACTGATATCACAAACCCTATAGAGCTAACTGCACTACCAAATCACTTGTTGTCACCAATTGAACTGAGCTACTGTATGATAGCGGAGATCAGTTGTATAGGACACTCCGCAGCTTAAGATATAGGTAAAACGGCCCATGGGATTGAATCACTTCATATAGGCATCGCCCGTAAACTTAAAGCTGCAGGTACATACTTGTATAATGCTGTAGCCCTCAAGTAGGACACCTTAGCTCCTGTAGAGATATAATACTATAGCCACATGATAGTGTCACCTCTGCCCTTGGGTGATATCGGCGACTTTTTAAAACAAAATGAAGGCACAACATGTTACCCCCTGACCCAGTGGCGTAGCGTGGGGGGGCCACAGGGGCGGTTGCCCCGGGCGCATAATTCTGAGGGGCGCTTCCAGACTCAACTTAGCAAAGGGAAGAAGGGAGGCTAAAAAATCTGACAGGTGCCCAACTCTGTTCTGCGACCCGTCAGGAATGTGGTGATGTCACGTCACGGTCACACATTCCGTCGGGTGGCAGATTTTGATATCTTGAGAGACTGAGGAATTTGAAGTGACTGTGAAGTGCGACCTGAAGTGTTATCCGGACCATTACCTGCTACATCACTTTGTCCATCCCATCCTAGTGCGAAGGTCAGGAGGGAAGAAGAAGAAGAGCAGCAGAGTTAGACTGTCAAGTGCGCCGCGACTAAGGTAAGGTATCAGGACCAGACTTACTTACAGCTCTGCTTTTGCCTGATACTAGCAACGCGCAAAATGCAGCTTAATTATGGTTATATTATTACCCAACAAGTAAGTTCCCTTCCAACAAAGGACCCAGAGCGTGCTAGAATGCCATGCATTGCCCGGGGCACTTTTTAAGGATCTCTAAGCAGAGGGAGGGGGAGGAATCCTTAAAAATTGCAATAAATCTCTTTCAAATCCACCTACCCATGGCACTGGTGGCAGCATGGCTGGGCTCTGCCTTTCTGTTAACCCCAGTTACCTAGTTAGTGGGAATGTGGGATGGTGGGGTGATCAGAGACCATACTTTCATGTTTGACCGGTTTACAACTTACGCCATCTTGTCCTTGCACAAAAAAAAAGTATATTTGTGACAAAAATGAGACCTTGTTTCCTGTATTTGATTTTTCCCCTCTATGATCTTCCCAGAGCAGAAGTAGATTTAGGGATTTGTGTGCTGTCTGGCACCAGGATTGTGCTGCTCACCAGGCATTTCACTGTGTTTGTCTCCTATCATAGAAGTCCTATGAATTCACAATCTTGAATCTATTTCTTGCTGGACTCCTGAGGTGTGGACCGATTTTTAGGGTGTGGGTGCTCATTGCCTTTTTTATATACATTAAACCCACCCTTACTGCATTTAAAGTAAAAAAAATAACTATAATTTGTGTTGGTAAATAAATTTAACAGCACCCCTAAATACCATACACCCTCCCCCCATATATGTATGTAATGCTGGGTTGTCTGTCCCATGCCCCTTTTATATTGATTACTTACAATTGTTATATTTATTAAGGTAGAATATATACCCCACTTTTATATCTCATTGGCACCCAAAAGACAGTCTGCCCAGCAGGGACAACCTTATGTAACAGCTGCCAACCTGTGTGTCCCCTTTTCCTCTTTTTAACGACTTACCAAAAACCTATTGCACCACATATACAATATGGGGTGCTGCAATATGGGGGTGGGTGCACCCTGTGGTCTGCAGTATTTGTACCATGAAGTTTCACAGATCAGGGCATCACCACCAGATGGGGGTTAAGGGGGGCTTTCCCCCATGTGTAAAACTAGAATAAATCTTCAAATGTAATATTGTATATATTTGCCCAGCTCTGGAGAGCTGCAGGCTCCTAGATTCAAAGCAAATTTGCCAATCCCATTCCCTACTGTACTGGTGGAAGAGACTCTGTCACTGCTAATGGGTTAGGGGGGGCGCAATACTTGCCTTGCCCTGGGCGCTGACAACCCACGCTACGCCACTGCCCTGACCCTCACTTATGAGCTAGCCCAAAACACCTGAAGGTCAATGAAAGTTAGGAAAAATCAATGGGTAAAACAAAGACTATGACAGCTCAGTGTACAAAGTCATACTGAATTATCTGCTTTTTCTTTTTCTTTTTCATGTTTGTTTGCACACTTGTGGATGTGACTTATGCTTCAGACCTGGTTTAATAGTTTAATGTTTAGCGTGCTGTAGCTCCGTTTGCCTGTAAACACTGGGACCTATTGTAAGTAAATGGTTGATGCTCATTATAAAGACAGATTAATGCATTTGCTATAGATAAGCAAGGGATGGATAAGTCCAGAACCCCAGGGCACTGGATACCTTTAGGGTTACTGTTCCACTTAAGTTACTGATGGTTGAATATACATGATAGCTGGTACTGACAAATGTTTCTATTGTATGATAGCTAAGCACATGGAAATCTTACTCTCTATTGCCTGTAAAATACTAATAAGGGCACGTGCTCCAGACCTGTCCTAGAGAGTATGCTGTCGAGACACAGAATACTAAGGCTGCACTCACCTATAGGAACCAAACATAGAAGTAAAGACAGGCCTAACCCCACCCTTATATGACGGATTACCTTTACCATTTTTATATGAGTTACAGACACGATCAGGGTTTGGGTAGATTATAAAATGTCAGGATTATACTGATATCACAAACTCTGTAGAGCTGACTGCACTACTAGACCAATTGCTGTCATTAATTATACTAAACTACTGTGTGATAGTGGAGATCAGTGGCTTATAGTGTACTCCGAAGCTTAGGATACATATAAAGTGACCCATGGGATTAAATCTTATCACACAGGCATTGTCCGTAAATGTTGAGCTGTAGGTACATACATGTGTAATTCTGTTGCCATCTGGTAGAGCACCTTAGCTCCTGTAGAGATGTACTACTATAGCTACATGATAGAGTCAACCATGACCCCCAGGGGTTATTGTGGACTTTTTAAAAAAACAAAGCAAAAAACAAAAAAAACAAAAAAATCAAAGGTGCAACATAACACCCCCTATATATAGCACTAAGGGAAGTCACCCTGTGTCACTAATTGACACGTAGCATTACCCCAAAAGAGAACAGTAGCTCACTCATGAGTCAGCCAAAACACTTAAAGGTCAATGAAAGTTAGGAAAATTAATGAGCAAAACAAAGACTATGTTATAGGTTATTTATGTTGATTGCTGTATTTGCCTACAAGTTATAATGTTAATTGAAATAATTATTTTGCTGAGAGTGTAGGGGTTACTACCCCTGTTGTTAGACTATCTACATACTAGTCTAGTAGAGTTTAACTCTACGGTTAACCTTTCTTTTTCTTTTTTTTTTTTACCTTTCACACTTCTTTGATCTATACTATTTACCCCCAATTATTAGGGGACTTTGCTTCCCTTTTCTCTTGTTTATTCTTCTAGCTTTTGCCCCCCGCTTGTTTCTTTCACTCACTGACCGAATAAGGTCCCCTTTATAAGTTAATCTTTCCCCTCCCATTTCCCTACTTTCTCTATATCTTCCGCTTCCTTCCCTTTTAACCCTCTTTCCCCCCCCCCTTTTTTTTTTTTTTTTTCTCTCTCCTCTATCCTAATATCCCTTGGTTCCTCACTTAATCACCGTGTAAATACCCTTCCCCATTCATTCCCTCCTCCTCTGACTTGAGCAACCTTTGGCTGCCACCTAGCACAATGAGAGGCTTGCGTGACCACACCATGGACCTGATCACGATAAATGTTAAGGGATTTAATAGCCCTGGGAAAAGGTCAATCACCACTAGAGACTTACACAGAATGGGGGGAGATATTATATACCTCCAGGAGACTCACTTCGCTAAATCCAGAGAACCTAAATGGTATAATCGGCAATTTCCAACAGCTTATTTTGCCTCCAGCCCCATAAAAAAAAATGGGGTGGGGATCCTTTTTCGGGCTGATGTGCCTTTCCGGATGGAGCAAACCATAAAAGACCCGGAAGGCAGGTACTTGATTCTAATTGGCACCTTATATGGCAATCATGTAACACTTGTCAACGCTTACTTCCCGAACACAGCGCAAGATACTTTCTTTAAAAAATTAGCAAATGAAATCCTAGAAGCCCAAAGGGGAATACTGTTTCTTGGTGGTGATTTTAATGTTTCATTCTGCCCCATACTAGACACCTCTGATGGGCTATCTAGCACTAAACACAAAACAGTCAAGCAGATATCTAAATATCTTAGAGATCTGGTTCTTCACGATATCTGGTGCACAATGCACCCAAATATCAAAAATTATTCCTTTTACTCCCATCCTCATGGGAAATACACCAGAATCGATTACATCTTTACAGATTCTGCAGGGCTTTCTAGCGTCACTGGCAGCAGTATAGGTCAAATCACCTGGTCTGACCACGCTCCAGTGAAGTGTACCATCAAATGGCCAGAAATGCTGATCACTCCATTTGTATGGCGCTTGGATGAGTCCCTGCTGGATGAGCCTCTACTAAGACAGAAACTGGATAACACCATTGATGAATACTTTCGCAACAATTCAGGAGGCGGCCTAGCAGAAACGACGGTGTGGGAAGCACATAAATGTGTTATAAGGGGAGAGCTGATTAGACATGTGTCTGCACACCGTCGGGAACAGAAATCTCGCTATACTGTATTACTTAGAAAAGTGGCACAAGTCGAAGCCACGCACAAAGAGCGGCCGACTGACAGAGAATTACAGGCTGAGCTCGCTGAGGCGAGGTCAGCTCTAATGCAACATCTTCAGAAGGAGCAACAACTTAAAGCCCTTCGGTTAAGACAATGTTACTTCGAACAGGGCAACAGGGCGGAGAAATTCCTTGCACAAGCTCTGGCACGCCAGAGACTTAAAACTTATGTATACGAAGTTATAGACCAACAAGGCAAAACACGCTGAGAAGGATCTGCCGTGGCAGACACGTTCGGTAGCTTCTATGAAGCCCTATACAACCTACACCCTGAGGAGCTGGAGGAACGAGACCAAACTCCTGGTATTAACCGAGAGAATGCTATTGTTAACTATCTCCAGGGAGTAGACATGCCCTGTCTGACTCAGGAGGAGGCGGAACAGCTTGAAGCTCCATTCACTATAGAAGAGATCCAGCGAGCGATTAAGCTCCTTCCGGGAGGCAAAAGCCCGGGGCCAGATGGATTTGGCATGCGTTACTATAAAACATTCCGAGACAAGCTGGTGCCGCATTTACTTACGGTATTTAACCAATTGTCAGGAGGCTCTGCCCTACCAAGCTCTATGCTTGAAGCGCATATCTCAGTTATACATAAACCTCCGAAACCTGAGAACCTACCCAGCAGCTACAGACCTATCTCGCTCCTTAACTCGGACGTCAAAATCCTATCAAAAATGATAGCTAACCGTCTTGCTAAGCTATTGCCACAACTGATCTCTACCGATCAAGTGGGGTTTGTCCCGGGCAGAGAAGCCCGAGACAATACCCTTAGAGTACTACAACTGATTTCTTTTGCAGATCATAACTCAGCTCCGTTGGCACTTGTGTCCACGGATGCTGAGAAAGCGTTCGATCGGGTGAATTGGTTATTTATGAGGCAAACATTGACAAAACTGGGATTCGGTAACGGCATTATCAATACGATTTTCGCATTATACTCGACACCAAGCGCTAAAGTACGTGTTAACGGCATGCTCTCAAAGCCTTTTCAGATCTCCAACGGGACGAAACAGGGGTGCCCCCTGTCACCCTTGTTATTCGCCTTGGTAATTGAGACTCTAGCCTGTAGGGTTCGTAGTAACCCTGACATAAGGGGACTGGTAGTGGGGCACAAGGAACATAAGTTGGCCATGTACGCGGACGACGTTCTAGTGACGCTATCGGATGTGTCCACCTCACTCCCAGCCCTATTGATGGAGTTTGCGGACTTTGGACGGGTTTCGAACTTCCAGCTTAACTTGTCCAAATCCGAAATCATGAATATATCTATATCAGCTGACGCTTTTAGCGAAGCATGCGACAACTGTCCACTTAGTATTGCGAAACATCGCTTGAAGTATCTTGGGATCTTCCTGACCCCAATAATTTCTGACATAGTTGATATGAACTACAAACTGATTAGAGATACAGTGACAGATGATATGGCCAGGTGGAAAAACAAATCCATCTCGTGGATGGGCCGCATTCAAGCGGTCAAAATGAATATCCTACCAAGGATACTATATATCATGCAGGCGCTCCCTCTCGCATCGGCACTACCCCTTATCCATCAAATCCAATCAGAGATGGAGGTGTATATCTGGAAGGATATAAAACCAAGAATTAAGAAATATACAATGTACCTGCCTAGAGATAGGGGAGGCGCGGGAGTCCCCCTATTAAAGATATACTTTAAAGCAATCATTGTTCAGAGGTTGGTCCATTGGTGCCATAACAAATTGGATAAAGCTTAGGTAGAACTGGACCACGAACTTCTACAGAGAGGAAATGTAGGCACAGTTGCATGGATATCGGCAAAACATCGGCCACTGTCGATTTCGCAATACCCCTTATTGCAGGATGTATTCTGCATATGGGACTCTTTGATCAAACGAGATAAATGCATCTCCTCTGTTCCTTCGCCGGTAACTCCGGTGTTCGATAACCCAGAAAACGCTTTAGCAAATAGAGCAGAACCCAGGAGGAATACTTACACGCTGGCAGAGGCCGCTATATCTAATGCTTTTCATCAAGGCAAGATACAGACCCAGGAAAAGTTAAAGGAATGGGATGCATGGCTGTTCTCCTCTTGGTTTAGAGTGGCACAACTCCATCATTATGTAAATGGATATAAAGATAAATCCCCCTTTACGAGAGAAAAGACATCTCTGGAGCACATTTGCACAATGGCCCAAGTACCTGGTCACTTGATATCTCGTCTCTATAAACTGTTACTCACAAGCAGTGATGAGCTATTGCCCTCTTACACAAATGCATGGTGTACAGATCTTAACTTGGATATTGCCTCAAAAGACTGGCTACAGATCTTTAATAGGGCAAAGAAGGCCTCGGTCTCAATGAGACTGCAGGAGATGCACTTCAAATTCTTAAGCCGTTGGTATCTGACGCCACAGAGGTTAAGTAAAATGTATCCACAAATGAATGGGGACTGTTGGAGGGGCTGTGGGGAGAAGGTGTCTTCCAGAAACTGGCAGTAGGACTGGGAGTTGAGCTTGACTCCATCCTCAACCCGAAAAGGCCCCACAAGCTCATCTTTGATGATACCAGCCCAAACCAGTACTCCACCTCCACCTTGCTGACGTCTGAGTCGGACTGGAGCTCTCTGCCCTTTACCAATCCAGCCACGGGCCCATCCATCTGGCCCATCAAGACTCACTCTCATTTCATCAGTCCATAAAACCTTAGAAAAATCAGTCTTGAGATATTTCTTGGCCCAGTCTTGACGTTTCAGCTTGTGTGTCTTGTTCAGTGGTGGTCGTCTTTCAGCCTTTCTTACCTTGGCCATGTCTCTGAATATTGCACACCTTGTGCTTTTGGGCACTCCAGTGAAATATGGCCAAACTGGTGGCAAGTGGCATCTTGGCAGCTGCACGCTTGACTTTTCTCAGTTCATGGGCAGTTATTTTGCGCCTTGGTTTTTCCACACGCTTCTTGCGACCCTGTTGACTATTTTGAATGAAACGCTTGATTGTTCAATGATCACGCTTCAGAAGCTTTGCAATTTTAAGAGTGCTGCATCCCTCTGCAAGATATCTCACTATTTTTTACTTTTCTGAGCCTGTCAAGTCCTTCTTTTGACCCATTTTGCCAAAGGAAAGGAAGTTGCCTAATAATTATGCACACCTGATACAGGGTGTTGATGTCATTAGACCACACCCCTTCTCATTACAGAGATGCACATCACCTAATATGCTTAATTGGTAGTAGGCTTTCGAGCCTATACAGCTTGGAGTAAGACAACATGCATAAAGAGGATGATGTGGTCAAAATACTCATTTGCCTAATAATTCTGCACTCCCTGTATTTGGCAGCAGTTTCATAAGAATGCTATATTTTTGCAAGAACATTAGATGGCAGCACTATTTCCTGCTATGTAGTGCCCCAGACACCTACCTAGGTATCGCCACAACACAGAATATCATGGGAATGAAGCAAATTTGATAATAGAAGTACATTAGAAAATGTTTAAAAATGGTATGCTCTGTCTGAATCACAAAAGAAAATTGTTTGGTTTCATATCCCTTTAAGATAACTATGTTTTAATGTGTGCTAACCGGACACTGCCTTAGATCTAAAGCATGAAGCATATTACGCATATTTTACTACATTTTAAAGTTCTTCACAAGCATTTTTTTTATTATTATTAAATATATTTCTATATATATCTGATAATGTTAATGTAAAATATATATCTCTACCTATGCATCTATAGCAATAGTTATACAGGTTTAGGGATTTATATATATACTGTATATATATAAATGTTTTTACAATACAGCCTTTTGCAGTCAAATACATGGTCACATATCATATACCTTTGAACTCTTATAAATATTTTTTAATAGCATTTATGTGAATATTTTTTTATCAGACAGTGTTTATATAAGACCAGCTGTAATTTTAAATGTATTTATATTGTGTTTGGTACAACTTTTTTTTAACTCACTACCCTTTACACAAGGTTTTCAGTTGCGCTAACAAGCATAAAATGCGCTTGCACCATCGCAATCGCGTTTACTTTCAACTTGTTATTTAAGTGCATGTTAGCGCGGGCACAATATTCCTATATCGCTTGTGCGCAAATGTTAGCGCACCACTTGTAATCTAGCCCAATTTATTTAGCCTTAATTTATGCTGAACCCAGGAAATGTTTGTGTGTGTCATAATTTCTATTTAAATGGCATAACTGCAAACCATAATGACAAACCTATAATCATACTTTACTTCATGAAGATTTATGGACTACATTTCTAAGGGGTTTGAATGTTTTTCATTATGAAAGTAGAGGGAAGAATGAAGATATCTGAAGAATTAGAAACATCTTGCAGCTCAGAAATAGAACTGTTCACTATTGTTTTTAAAAGCAAATATTTTCCATTTGTCTTGAGGTCGCTATTACATGTTATTTTCTATACCTCAAAGCAGATAAGGGAAGCCTCAAACGTGCGTAAACAACTGTGACATGTGTCAGTTTGATAGCTCAGAATGGCATGTAAGTATTTCAGGTCTTCCTCTATGTACTTAAAGGGACACTAAACCCAACATTTTTCTTTCATGATTCAAGTAGAGAATACAATTTTGAACAATATTCCAATGTACTTCTATCCTCTGATTTGCTTCATTCTTTAGATATCCTTTGTTGAAGAAATAGCAATGCACATGAGTGAGCCAATCACAAAATGCATCTATGTGCAGCCACCAATCAGCAGCTACTGAGCCTATCTAGATATGCTTTTCAGAACAGGATATCAGGAGAATAAAGCAAATTAGATAATAGAAGTAAATTAGAAAGATGTTTAAAATTGAATATTCTTTCTAAATCTTGTAAGAAAATGTTTGGGTTTCATGACCCTTTAAGTTAGTCCTATGTAAGAGAATGGTGGTGAGACACTCAAGCTAAAAAACAACTGAGCATGCAATACAGGTGGAAATAAGTGATTTATTTAATAATATAATAAGTGAGCTAAAAAACTCTTAAGAAGATTTTATTTAGGTTCCTAAAATGTAAAATAAATTCACAATTATCATACATTGAATTACATAGAAATTATTCAATAAATAGCAAATAATTCCTTCAAGGGATAGGCAAATAAGTGTCCAAAATCTTGACGTAATTTAAAATTCAAGGGCGCGATCCGATATACGGCGTAGTTTGCGGCGCAAGCGAGGGAACCCGCGTCGCCCGCAGTTTTAGCTCGCATCTCGAGCTATCCAATATACGGCGCCGTCAGTTGCTAACGTGCCGTAAGTCGGATAAACCAGCGATGTCCAGAAATCTGCGCAAGTACAAATTTTTGGCGTCGCCAGTGACTTACGCCACGTTAGAAACTGCCGGCGCCTACAAAACCTGACTAAAGTATGAAATCACCCGCACTGTCTAACACGCCTCCCTAACATAGCCCGACACGTCTAACCCTCTATCCGCTATCCCCCCTCACTATCCTAACAATAAAATATGTATTAACCCCTAAACCGCCGCTCCCGGAGCCCGCCGCAACCTAATAAAGTTATTAACCCCTAAACCGCCGCTCCCGGACCCCGCCACCAGCTATATTAAATCTATAACCCCTTAAAGTGAGCCCCTACCCCGCCGACATCTACCTTACCTACCCCCTAAAGTGAGCCTCTACCCCGCCGCCATCTATTTTAAAATTATTAACCCCTAATTTAATCCCCCTACCCCGCCGCCATCTATATTAAATTATTTAACCCCTAAAATACTAAACTATCCCTACCACTAAACCTAAGTCTAACCCTACAAATAGCCCTGAAAAGGGCTTTTTGCGTGGCATTGCCCCAAAGTAACAGCTCTTTTGCCAGCCCTTAAAAGGGCTTTTTGCGGGGCATGCCCCAAAGAACTCAGCTCTTTTACCAGCCCTTAAAAGGGCTTTTGGCGTGGCTTTGTCACAAAGTAAACTGCTCTTTTGCCTACAATCTACATCCCCCTACACCGCTGCCACCTATAATAAAAGTATTAACCCCTAATCTAATCCCCCTACACCGCCGCCAGCTATATTAACTATATTAACCCTAATTATATTAGGGTTAATATAGTTAATATAGTTATTATATTATATATATTAACTATATTAACCCTAATTATATTAGGGTTAATATAGTTAATATCGTTATTATATCATATATATATTAAGTATAATAACCCTATCTAACTCTAACATCCCTAACTAAACTCTTATTAAGATAAATCTAATATTAATATTATTAATTAAAATATTCCTATTTAAATCTAAATACTTACCTATAAAATAAACCCTAAGATAGCTACAATATAATTAATAATTACATTGTAGCTATGTTAGGGTTTATATTTATTTTACAGGTAAATTGTTAATTATTTTAACTAGGTATAATAGCTATTAAATAGTTATTAACTATTTAATAGCTACCTAGTTAAAATAATTATCCAATTACCTGTAAAATAAATCCTAACCTAAGTTACAAATACACCTACACTATCAATAAATTAAATAAACTACAAATATCTATCTAAAAATACAATTAAATAAACTAAACTAAATTACAAAAAAAACAAACACTAAATTACAAAATATAAAAAAAAGATTACAAGATTTTTAAGCTAATTACACCTATTCTAAGCCCCCTAATAAAATAATAAAGCCCCCCAAAATAAAAAAATTTCCCTACCCTATTCTAAATTAAAAAAAGTTCAAAGCTCTTTTACCTTACCAGCCCTTAAAAGGGCTTTTTGCGAGGCATGCCCCAAAGTAAACTGCTCTTTTGCCTGAAAAGAAAACACAATACCACCCCCCAACATTACAGCCAACCACCCACATACCCCTAATCTAACCCAAACCCCCCTTAAATAAACCTAACACTACCCCCCTGAAGATCTCCCTACCTTATCTTCACCACGCCGGGCCGAACTCCTCATCCGATCCGGTTGATGTCTATCCAAGCGGTAAAGAAGAAGTCTTCATCCCGGCGATGTTTTTATCCAAGTGGCAGCAAAGTCTTCTTCCATCCGGCAGCATCTTCCATCAAGCGGCATCTTCAATCTTCTTTCTTCGCTCCACCGACGCGGAGCATCCATCCCGGCCGACGACTGAACGATGAATTAGGTACCTTTAAATGACGTCATCCAAGATGGCGTCCGTCAAATTCCGATTGGCTGATAGGATTCTATCAGCCAATCGGAATTAAGGTAGAAAAATCTGATTGGCTGATTGAATCAGCCAATCAGATTCAAGTTCAATCCGATTGGCTGAACCAATCAGCCAATCAGATTGAGCTTGCATTCTATTGGCTGTTTAGTAATTATAATATGAATTAGATTTATTTAATAAGAATTTAGTTAGGGGTGTTAGGGTTAGATAGAGTTAATATAGTTAATATAAATACTATGGTAACTATATTAACTATATTAACCCTAATATAATTAGGGTTAATATAGTTAATATATATAATGTAATAACTATATTAACTATAATATACTTAGGGTTAATATAGATAATATAGCTGGCGGCGGGGTAGGTAGATTAAATTAGGGGTTAATAATTTTAATATAGATGGCGGCGGTGTAAGGGGCTTACATTAGGGGTTAATACTATTAATATAGGTGGCGGCGGTGTAGGGAGGGCAGGTTATAGGGCCCTTTTAAGGGCTGGTAATAGAGATAATTATTTTAGGGGGATTAGATTAGGGGTTAATAATATTAATATAGCTGGTGGCGGTATAGGGGGATTATATTATGGGGTTAATAATTTTTATATAGGTGGCGGCGGTGTAAGGGGTCAGATTAGGGGATAGATAAGGTAGATGGCGGTGTAAGGGGTTCACATTAGGGGATAGATCAGGTAGATGGCGGCGGTTTTAGGGGTTCACATTAGGGGATAGATCAGTTAGATGGTGGCAGTTTTAGAGGCTCACAGTAGGGGGTTAGTTTATGTAGATGGAGGCGGTTTAGGGGTTAAATACTTTATTAGGGATTGCGGCGGGGGATCGCGGTTGACAGGGAGATAGACATTGCGCATGCGTTAGGTGTTAGGTTTTATTTAGCAGATCGCGGTTGACAGGTAGATAGACATTGCGCATGCGTTAGGTGTTAGGTTTATTTTGTAGCTAGTTTAGAGAGTTACGGGGCTCCAATAGTCAGCGTAAGGTTTCTTATGGCTGCTTTTTGTTGCGAGGTGAAAATGGAGTAAGATTTCTCCATTTTCGCCACGTAAGTCCTTACGCTGTATATTGTATACCAAACTGCGCTGGTTTGGTATACCTGCCTATGGCCCAAAAAACTACGGGCGACGGCAGAAATATATGCGAGTAACTTCTAGGTTACGCCATATATGTGATACCAAACCAGAGCAAATATTGGCATCGCCAGCTTTTGCGGGCGACGATTTTTATCGGATCGAGCCCCTATTTGCTATGGAAAAAGTAAGGTTAACATAGATTTCATAAATAGAAGTTTGGGTTAAATGTGTATATGTATGTGTAGCCCATAATAGCGTACTAATATTAAACACAAAACCAAGCCGAATGAAAATTTTTCTAATTACAAATGACCCTGCTTTCTTGTAGTTGTGGCAATTTGTTCTCTAAAATATATACCCGTATCACCTATATATTACACTTTTATTATTCAACTCAGTGTTATTTTAACTCCACATGAACTTCACTGAAGGTGGCATGGTGATCTGTAATTGATCTGTTCTCAATAATAGCTACATAGAATGTTGGCTCAAGTCTTTGAAGTAGTTGCTGTAAGCCATCTAAGCAGAGGTGTGTTAAGAATAAGAGAATATAAATATCTACTAATGGAAAAAACCCATATACGTCCATTTTAAATCATACCTAAGGTACATAAGAGAGGTGCTTTTTCTCCAGGTAGACCTATAATAGCTGTTATAGAAGGACCTCTTGAAAAACAAATGGTGAATATACAGGGAGTGCAGAATTATTAGGCAAATTAGTATTTTGACCACATCATCCTCTTTATGCATGTTGTTTTACTCCAAGCTGTATAGGCTCGAAAGCCTACTACCAATTAAGCATATTAGGTGATGTGCATCTCTGTAATGAGAAGGGGTGTGGTCTAATGACATCAACACCCTATATCAGGTGTGCATAATTATTAGGCAACTTCCTTTCCTTTGGCAAAATGGGTCAAAAGAAGGACTTGACAGGCTCAGACAAGTCAAAAATAGTGAGATATATTGCAGAGGGATGCAGCACTCTTAAAATTGCAAAGCTTCTGAAGCGTGATCATCGAACAATCAAGCGTTTCATTCAAAATAGTCAACAGGGTCGCAAGAAGCGTGTGGAAAAATCAAGGCGCAAAATAACTGCCCATGAACTGAGAAAAGTCAAGCGTGCAGCTGCCAAGATGCCACTTGCGACCAGTTTGGCCATATTTCAGAGCTGCAACATCACTGGAGTGCCCAAAAGCACAAGGTGTGCAATACTCAGAGACATGGCCAAGGTAAGAAAGGCTGAAAGACGACCACCACTGAACAAGACACACAAGCTGAAACGTCAAGACTGGGCCAAGAAATATCTCAAGACTGATTTTTCTAAGGTTTTATGGACTGATGAAATGAGAGTGAGTCTTGATGGGCCGGATGGATGGACCCGTGGCTGGATTGGTAAAGGGCAGAGAGCTCCAGTCCGACTCAGACGCCCGCAAGGTGGAGGTGGAGTACTGGTTTGGGCTGGTATCATCAAAGATGAGCTTGTGGGGCCTTTTCGGGTTGAGGATGGAGTCAAGCTCAACTCCCAGTCCTACTGCCAGTTTCTGGAAGACACCTTCTTCAAGCAGTGGTACAGGAAGAAGTCTGCATCCTTCAAGAAAAACATGATTTTCATGCAGGACAATGCTCCATCACACGCGTCCAAGTACTCCACAGCGTGGCTGGCAAGAAAGGGTATAAAAGAAGAAAATCTAATGACATGGCCTCCTTGTTCACCTGATCTGAACCCCATTGAGAACCTGTGGTCCATCATCAAATGTGAGATTTACAAGGAGGGAAAACAGTACACCTCTCTGAACAGTGTCTGGGAGGCTGTGGTTGCTGCTGCACGCAATGTTGATGGTGAACAGATCAAAACACTGACAGAATCCATGGATGGCAGGCTTTTGAGTATCCTTGCAAAGAAAGGTGGCTATATTGGTCACTGATTTGTTTTTGTTTTGTTTTTGAATGTCAGAAATGTATATTTGTGAATGTTGAGATGTTATATTGGTTTCACTGGTAAAAATAAATAATTGAAATGGGTATATATTTGTTTTTTGTTAAGTTGCCTAATAATTATGCACAGTAATAGTCACCTGCACACACAGATATCCCCCTAAAATAGCTATAACTAAAAACAAACTAAAAACTACTTCCAAAACTATTCAGCTTTGATATTAATGAGTTTTTTGGGTTCATTGAGAACATGGTTGTTGTTCAATAATAAAATTAATCCTCAAAAATACAACTTGCCTAATAATTCTGCACTCCCTGTATAGATACATTATTATAGCCATTTGTTAACAGATCTACTACAAAAACCTTTTTGATATTACAGTTCAAGAAGAGACTTGGCTAGCATAAGTAGCTAGCATAAGTAGATGTCTTTGTACTCAGGTATTCCACAATAAAAGAGAATAGAAGGAAGTAATATCTATACCAAATGAGTTCCAAATTCAAAAAGCATTTTGTTTTACAATTATAAAAATTGTCATTAAGAACTAACTTCTTTATATTTGATGACAAATTGTATCTACAGAGGCAAAGCACAGAGACTGGGACTAAATTTGCTCCATCGTATGCTTTTCTATTTTACTAGAGATAAGTAATGTAAAGAGCACATTACAAAAAGCGTGTACATAATAGCACTCGGCTACTCGTGATTGACAAGTTAGGATATTCTAGGCATATGTCACTAGAAGGAGGACCAAGAAGGACGCAGGTTAAAACTTAAATTTTATTAATGACATACGTTAAAAAAAATCTATAAACCTATATAAAAACACAAATTTACCTTGTACTGTAGCAAATAAAGAATATTAGATGTCAATCAATGAGGATATAGACAATCTATATATTGTAAAGGCGAATCACCTGTGGGCCTAATAAGCTATGATAAGCGGTGTACTATCAGTTTGCAGCTATCCATATGCAGTATGCAAACATGCAAAATAAAGTGCTGAAGTATTAAGCGGTTTCGCTAGTGTCAAGGACACTGCCCGCTGCTGGATTAGACAGAACGTATTATGTGTATAGAGGTGTTGTAGTATACTAAGAGGCACTAGTAACAGCGATGCTGCTTTCAAAAATTGTTACTAATAGTTAGTTGGTCTATTCTGCAGCTATCCAGGTGCAGTATGCAAACATGCGATATAAAGTGCTAAAATGTTAAGCGGTTTGGCTAGTGTCAAGGACACTGCCCGCTGCTGAATTCGCCAGTACGTGTTATAAGTATGCAGGTATTGTAGTATACTGAGAGGCGCTGATATCCTACTGTAACTTGAATGCTTATATATAAGTTACAGTGATGCTGCTTTCAGAAAATGTTTCTAATATTTATGTTAGTCTATTCTTCAGCTGTCCATGTGCAGTATGGAAACAAAATTTGAGCGGTTTCGCTAGTGTCAAGGACACTGCCCGCTGCTGAATTAGACAGTACAGGTAATCAGTATGCAGGTATTGTAGTATACTAAGAGGCACTGATATCCTACTATGACTTCAATGTTAGTACATTAGTTGCAGCAATGCTGCTTTCAGAGTGTCAGTTAATAAATTATTTAGAAGTAGAGTGCCTCATTACTTGTTTTACGTGAGCAGTGAAAAGTTAATACTGTCGAGTACAGCTGATAAATTGGAAGCAGTTAGGCTATGGGACAGACACTGTCTGTATTATACCTAAAGACCATTGTACCAATATTTTATATAATTGTATATGGTGTGGCTATGCCACCAACATGATTGGTATATAAGGCACTATACTAGGTGATGCCGTGCTTAAGAGTGCAAGGAGAAATGCTGATAAAAAAAAAGGAGAATCACTAGAATCTCACTCCCCTAACATGTTTCGCTAAGAAAACTTTATCAAAGGCGGAGCCGCCACCTTTTTGTCCACCTTTTATAGGTTGGAAAAGCACGTAACCTTACAGATGAGTACCTTTAGAATGGGAACCAAACTATGGCTTTGCTTCCATTGAGTCGTTAAAAATGGAGCCGTAAGCTACCGAAGCGGCCGACAGCTAAAAGTAATTTACGGCTCCATTTTAGTACCAGGTTTCCATTGAAATATTTTGCGGATAGCGTGCAGTCGCTCTTTTCGTGTAGCTGTAAGTTAAAGTTGTGTTAACGCTTCCATCTGATGTCGAATTTCTTTAAAATCAATTAGTTGCTAAGGTAACCCGACCTTACGCTATAGAATTTACGTTTAACGTCCGTGCTCCTTACCGGTGATCACCTCTCAAGAAAAATAAAGATACACTTATCCATATTTTTAATAATCAAAATACTATTTTTTAATATAATTATATTTACCACTTCATAAATATAAGTAATATGTATTGCTGCCCTAGGCATAGGTCTAGTTTGCATTCTGTAGATATGTTCTTGCATATATTATTATATTTAAATATATACTGATATTTCTATTAGAATATAAGTTCAACTATTTCTATACATGAGACAACAATAAATATTACTTATAACAATTTATTTCTACATTAAAACACTTGCATTATTTGCAAGTTTTATAATTTCAATAGAAAATAGGTCTCAAAAAGCACAGTTTTCCTCTTTTACACCTAGTTGAGCTGGGTGTAATATTTCTCAATGTATCGACAGCCTCCGACAGTATATTAGCGGTTTGCGCTTTCATTGGAAACCTGGTATAATTTATCGATTAACGGCTTCTATTACTTTCTATGGGACGCGAAGATTTTTTCGGCAGTCGGAGTCCAGCTGCCGATATTGAGGTATAATGCGCCATTGGAAACAGTCGTTAAACGATATTTCTTTCGACAGTATATTTAATGGTTTGCGAGTGCACGCAAACTGAATTACAACTTAATGGAAGCGAGGCCTATGTTGGTTACTATCCATCCAGATTATGGAAACTAGTGATTAATAATTCTTAATGTGTACAATTTGTGTACTCTTAAAGGTGACTACCTTTTAAGGTAACAAACAGTGAATAAAAAAGAGGAAAAACAAAACAAACATATAAAAGTATTAGTGACCTTTATTAATCATGGAGATAAGAACTTACTGTAATGAAATTATTTTCTTCTATTATCTTTAGTTGACAATAGAACACTCCATTTTGGGATTAAAATTTCTCTATCTAATAAGTGAATCATAAGAAACAAAAATAATTATTTTGTTCAGTCATTCTTCTAAGGTGTACAGAATCAAGTAGATAAATCCACTTGCATTTTGCTTGGATTAGGGCTTTCTCTAGATTGCCACCTCTGATGCTCAGTCTTATATTTCTACTCCCATACATTGGAGATTAGTAGGATTGGATCGATGGTATTGTAAGAAATGGGAAGCCACAGAGGTAATGTTTTTGCCTTTTTCTTTGTCTTTAGCTGCATTTTTTATATTTCTTGTGTGCTCTGGTAATCTCACCCTAATTTTCTGCTTGTCCTGCCCACGTAGATTTTGTGGCATTTGCACTTGAGAGCATAAATTACTCCTTCAGTAGAGCAAATGATATAGTTTTGAAATGTATGTTTTTTATTGAATCGGTCACAGATCATATTTGTCTTTATTATGTGTGGGCACATAGAACATGTCTCACATGGGAAGGACCCTGGATTAAATGCAGTTCAAGTTTTGGGAAGATAAAAGTGACTGCTAGATACTCTAACTTTGATGTTCTTGGTACGACAGTAACCTACTTCTACTTTGTTATCTATTATAGGCTTTAGGTCCGGATCTGTAAGGAGAATATTCCAATGTTTATTTAGAATTTTAACAATATGATGAATTTGAGGGCTATATGTTAGAAGTAGTCTGGTTTTGGAGTCAGTTTTTTTCTCCTTTTTTTTGAGTAACAATTCTCTGTTGGTATTCATAGCTCTTGATTTAGCTTTTTGTATGCTTCATCTACTGTACCCTCTTTCTATTAATCTGTTTTCCATATGTTTGGTTTGTTTGATAAATGATTTTTGATTACTACCATTCCTGCGGATTCTTAAGAATTCCGCTGTAGGGAGGGATTTGATTGTTCCAGGAGCATGGGAGCTATTTTGATGTAATAGACTGTTTGTGTCTCTTTTCGATAGAGATCAGTTGAGATTTTACCATCTTGATCTTTTAGTATTTTCAAATCCAGGAATTCTATTTGATTTTGGCTGTAGGTATATGTTAATTTGATGTTAAGGTTGTTGTCATTTAATTTGTTGAGAAAAACTCTAAATCGTCCATTGTGCCTTCCCATAAAAAGAGAATATAATCAATGTATCTGATCCACATTGGTATTTGATCCGTATCACTAGTATTTGTGTCAGAAAAGATCACCTTTCTTTCCCAACACCCAAGGAAAAGGTTAGCATATGTATGGGCACAAGCTGTGTCCATTGCTTTACCCTGGGTTTGGAGGAAGAATTGATTAGCAAATGTGAAGAAATTGTGTAAAAGAATGAATTCAAGTAGTTGCAATATGAAGTTGCCATGAGTGAGATTTTCTTGAGATCCTTCTTCCAGAAAAAATTGAACTGCTTTTAAACCTAAGTTGTACTGGATGGAGGTGTAGAGAGACTCCACGTCTGCTGTTACTAACCATGTGTTTTTATTGACTGTAATATTTTCCAATCTATGGAGTACCTCCATGGTGTCTTTGACAAAGGAGGGAAGTGTTACAACAAATTCTCTGATCGACAAATTGGCTGGCCCATTCAGTCAGGCAGTCATTCCCTGACACAATGGGCCTGCCTGGTGGAGTATTAATATTTTTGTGAACTTTGGGAATAATATAAAAATTTGTAACTTTAGGATTGTTAGTAGTCAGAAATTTTAGTTAATCTGATTTAATAATCCCCTGACTATGCGCTTCTTTTAGAATTATATTATATTCCTTAAAATATTGTTCACTGGGAATTTGACATAGTTTGTGATAGTACTGTCTATTTTTAAGTTGTTTATCCACCTCTTTGGTGTACATAATATTAGGCCAGATCACAATCCGTCTCTCTTATTATAATATCTTCCCATTGTTCAATTTCTTTTAATGCTTGTTTCTCCCGAGAAGTAAAATTAGGGGTAGACTGAATTATATTTAGTTTAACAATTTCACGACAGACTACTTCATTAAAAGTATCAAATTGTGAAGAGATATTTGTTTTAGGTACAAACTTGGATTTAACTTTCACATTTTTCCTCCAATCGCTAGTTGTACTTGATTCATTAAGTGTACTTTCCATATTTTTCAAGGTTTCAAGTTCTTCTTCAGTCCATTCTTGATCTTTCTTATTAGCAAAAAAATTCTTTAAACTAAGTTTTCGTATGATTCACTTATTAGATGGAGAAATATTAATCCCAATATGGAGTGTTCTATTGTCAACTAAAGATAATATAAGAAAATAATTTCATTACAGTAATTAATTATACAGTGATTAATAAAGGTCACTAATTATACAGTGATTAATAAAGGTCACTAATTATACAGTGATTAATAAAGGTCACTAATACATGTATATGTTTGTTTTGTTTTTCCTCTTTTTTAATCACTGTTTGTTACCTTTAAAGGTAATGAGAAACTGTGAGGTTTGCGCTAGGAAATAAGATACTAAGCACCTCTCTAATTGACACTATCCCTAAAATGTGTCAAGAGTTAGAATTATTGAGGTAAAGCTATTAGACTTGTTGCAAGAGAGGACGCCAGAGACCAAAAGTATCAAACACTAATATATAAAAAAATATATAACAGAAATTTATTAAAAATATAAGTTAAAATACATACTATAAGGGACGTCTTCCTGTAACAATTATAGCACAAAATATGAATAGTATATCGTATCTAAAAATAGCATACCCAGAGAGATAACAAATACATAGCAAATAGTGATGCCCGTTATATAAAAGTCAGCAATAATGTCCGTTTTAGGGAGGTATTATACCAATGAGTATGGCTTGCTGATATATGTCCGGTATGTGACAATTACCAAAATAAAGCTGCGTTTTTAAAGGTTAATCCTAGGAGAATAGATGTACACAATCCCAATATTGAGTTCACAAACAAGATGTTAAATGTAGTTTTACATGAGGGTTGTGAATCATACCCTTTCCGTGAGCGGTGTTTACATAAATGTTAATATTTGGTAAGTGTGTAGTTCGGTACTTTACCTATTCCTTTTGACAGATATGTTGTCCGGTCCCAACATGGGACGCTGAAAACACTGCAGCTCCTTTACCGAGCTGTGCTCCAAACTGCAACCACGTGTTGGATGGCGTCTGACGTCACGCCTCGTCCATCGGCTCTTGTTAGCAGAGTGACAGTGCGTATAGAACAAACTGTCAGTACAATCCACAGTTGTGACAAAAGGATATTTTACCTGCACCCAGTGTCATACACACAGGCCAGCACTTTTTAACAGAGAATCAATACAGCAAGACCCACTTAGTGGGTGTTTTCAGCGTCCCATGTTGGGACCGGACAACATATCTGCCAAAAGGAGAAGGGTAAAGTACCGAACTACACACTTACCAAGTATTAACATTTATTTAAACACTGCTCACGGAAAGGGTATGATTCACAACCCTCATGTAAAACTACATTTAACATCTTGTTTGTGAACTCAATATTGGGATTGTGTACATCTATTCTCCTAGGATTAACCTTTAAAAACGCAGCTTTATTTTGGTAATTGTCACATACCGGACATATATCAGCAAGCCATACTCATTGGTATAATACCTCCCTAAAACGGACATTATTGCTGACTTTTATATAACGGTCATCACTATTTGCAATGTATATGCCATCTCTCTGGGTATGCTATTTTTAGATACGATATACTATTCATATTTTGTGCTATAATTGTTACAGGGAGACGTCCCTTATAGTATGTATTTTAACTTATATTTTTAATAAATTTCTGTTATATATTTTTTTATATATTAGGGTTTGATACGTTTGGCCTCTGACGCCCTCTCTTGCAACAAGTCTAATAGCTTTACCTCAATACCTTAAAAGGTAGTCACCTTTAAGAGTACACAAATTGTACACATTAAGAATTATTAATCACTAGTTTCCATCATCTGGATGGATAGTAACCAACATAGTTTGGTTCCCATTCTAAGGGTACTCACTTCTAATCACTCCCACGTATGGGCGGTCACACTGCACACTCTAATATTAGTAACGTTCACTCGAATAACAGATAAACACCCTAACTCTATTTTACACTGTACACATTCACAATCAGTTTTACCTTATTAGTACACACTCACAATCAGTTTTACCTTATTAGTACACACTCACAATCAGTTTTACCTTATTAGTACACACTCACAATCAGTTTTACCTTATTAGTACACACTCACAATCAGTTTTACCTTATTAGTAAAAATTAGCACACATTTAATTTCATTATCAGATTTATCACTATCACCCCACTCCCTCTCCCCCTTTTCTTGTGCACTTTAGCTCCCTGTCATCTTATGTCCTATCACATCTCATGTATTATCTACCCTCTTCTCTGCATCATTATAACTGCATTAACCTTGTAGAGCCAAATATTATAAATCATTCATTTTTAATCTTAATCTTGAGAATAACTACAATGGAGTAATGTGCCTTCCTGAATATGAAAATTAGGAACCCTTGATTGCCACATCCAATCATAGTGGATTTTGATTTTTAAATCACATATATGCCTTAAGCTTTATTCATTTCATTCATTCTTCTCCTAAAAGTAAAATATAGATTTGATCGCTAATTAAGGTGCTCATAGTAAGACCCATAATGTGTACCCAGTAGATATACACACCTACTGAGCACATCCAATCCAACCACATGATGATCATCTAGTGAGTGTGACCAATCGTATCATGCAATCAGTGTGACGTCAGTGCTGTTCCAACCTATAATAGGTGGACAAGAAGGCGGCGGCTCCGCCTTTGATAAAGCTTTCTTAGCTAAACATGTTAGGGGAGTGAGAATCTAGTGATTCTCCTTTTTTTTAAAACAGCATTTCTCCTTGTACTCTTAAGCAACGCATCACCTAGTATAGTGCCTTATACCGATCATGTTGGTGGCATAGCCACACCATATACAATTATATAAAATATTGGTACAATGATCTTTAGGTATAATACAGACAGTGTCTGTCCCATAGCGTAACTGCTTCCAATTTATCAGCTGTACTCGACAGTATTAACTTTACACTACTCATGTATAACAAGTAATGAGGCACTCTTCTGCTAAATAATTTATTAACTGACACTCTGAAAACAGCATTGCTGCAACTAATGTACTAACATTGAAGTAATAGTAGGATATCAGCGCCTCTTAGTATACTACAATACCTGCATACTAATTACCTGTACTGTCTAATTCAGCAGCGGGCAATGTCCTTGACACTAGCGAAACCGCTCAAATTTTAGCACTTTATATCGTATGTTTCCATACTGCAAATGGACAGCTGAAGAATAGACTAACTATTAGAAACATTTTCTGAAAGCAGCATCGCTGTAACTTATATATTAGCATTCAAGTTACAGCAGGATATCAGCGCCTCTCAGTACACTACAATACCTGCATACTTATAACACGTACTGGCGAATTCAGCAGTGGGCAGTGTCCTTGACACTAGCGAAACAGCTTAACATTTTAGCACTTTATATCGCGTGTTTCCATACTGCACCTGGACAGCTGCAGAATAGACAAACTAACTATTAGTAACAATTTTTGAAAGCAGCATCGCTGTTACTTTTGTATTAACATTGAAGTGATAGCAGGATACTAGTGCCTCTTAGTATACTACAACACCTCTATACACATAATACGTACTGTCTAATCCAGCAGCGGGCAGTGTCCTTGACACTAGCGAAACCGCTAAATACTTCAGCACTTTATTTTGCATGTTTGCATAATGCATAGATATGGATAGCTGCAAACTGATAGTACACCGCTTATCATAGCTTATTAGGCCCACAGGTGATTCGTTTTTATATAGAATGTCTATATCCTCATTGATTGACATCTAATATTCTTTATTTGCTACAATACAAGGTAGATTTGTGTTTTTATATAGGTTTTTCGATTTATTTTAACGTATGTCATTAATAAAAGTTAATTTTTAACCTGTGTCCTTCTTGGTCCTCCTTCTAGTGACATATGCCTAGAATATCCTAAATTGTCAATCACGAGTAGCCGAGTGCTATTATGTACACGCTTTTACCCTCATCTATATGAGACTATTTATTATAATACTCACTCCTTAAATAATTTAAATAGGGGCCTACTCTAAGTAGTGCCGCTATACCTTCCTCTGAGTAGTATGCTTTTCTATGTCTGGGTTTTTTAGAAATGCAATATATTTTGAATAGTGTTCTCCCTGAGTCTCAGCACATAATACTGCGGCTGCAGTACAGAGATGGTGTGTTTTTACTTTGGAATTGCTCAGAGGAGGAACTCAAAAATGTTGGTAGTCAGCTTAATAATGAAGAAATTAATCGGAGGATTACAATGCAAACCAGTCTGAAAGAAATAGACATTTTGGTTGCACAATTTTTAAAAGATGAGGTTCATTTCCACAAATAGTCTCTGAGTCCTAAGAGCAGAAAGCTATCAACCTGGTTCTCTAAAAACAGGTATACCAGTTGGTCAATTTATTTAGAAAATGAGAATATCATAAAAGGTTATCAGTGTAGGTTTTGGATGAGTTAGACATAAAACGTAAAAATTTACTTAATACTGCAAACAAATAAAATATTAAAAAGCAAAAATAACAAAATTTATGCTTAACTGATAAATTTCTTTCTTTCCGGGCATGGAGAGTCCATGGCTTTATTCCAATAACTAGTGGGATATTCAACTCCTGGCCAGCAGGAGGAGGCAAAGAGCACCCCAGCAGAGCTGTTAAGCATCACTTTCCTTACCCATAACCCCCAGTCATTCAGCCGTAGGGAAACGGAAAAAGAAGATAACACAAGGGTATAGAGGTGCCTGAGGTTAACACATAAAAACAGCCTTCTTAAATTTAAAAAACGGGTGGGTCGTGGACTCTCCATGCCCGGAAAGAAATACATTTATCAGGTTATCATAAATTTTGTTTTCTTTCCTATGGCATGGAGAGTCCATTACTTCATTCCAATTACTAGTGGGAACCAATACCCAAGCTAGAGGACACAGAATGAAAAGGGAGGGAGAACAAGACAGGCAGACTCAAACAGAAGGCACCACCGCTTGTAGAACTTTGTACAATTTGGAAAAGGTATGCAAAAAAGACCATGTTTCTGCCTTGCAAATTTGTTCCACAGAAGCTTCATTTTTGAAAGCCCAGGAAGAGGAGACAGCAATAGTGGAATGAGCCGGAATTCTCTCAGGAGGTTGCTGTTCAGCTGTCTCATAAGCCAACTGGATAACACTTCTCAACCAGAGAGATAGAGTGGTAGAAGTGGCCTTCTGACCCTTCCGCTTACCAGAGAAAACAACGAACAGGGCAGTAGATTAAATCTTTAGTTGCTTGAAGGTAAAATTTTAGAGCATGCACAACGTCCAGGTAATGCAAAAGTTGTTTCTTCTGGGAAGAAGGATTGGGACAAAAATAAGGAACGACAATTTCCTGATTAATATTGCAATCCGACACTACTTTGGGAAGAAATCCCAGCTTAGTACGAAGGACCGTCTTGTCCCTATGCAGAGCCGAAAGCTCAGAAACTCTGCGAGCAGAAAAAATAGCAAGAAGAAACAAAACCTTCCAAGATAACAATTTAACATCAACAGAATGCATCAACTTAAACTGAGCCTGTTGCAAAACTTTAAGAATAAGGTTAAGGCACCAAGGAGGAGCATTGGGTTTAAACACAGGCCTGATTCTGACCAGAGCCTGAACAAAAGATTGGACATCTGGCAAATCTGCCAAACGTTTGTGCAAAAGAATAGACAGAGCAGAAATCTGACCCTTCAGAGTACTGACCATCAAACCCTTCTCCAGACCCTCCTGAAGAATAGACAAAATTCTCAATATCCTTACCCTGCTCCAAGAGAAACCCTTCGACTCACACCAATAAAGGTGTTTGTGCCATACCTTATGGTAAATCTTGCGAATAACAGGTTTTTGAGCTTGAAGCATGGTATCAATGACCATCTCAGAGAAGCCACACCTATCCAAAACTAGGCCATTCAATCTCCAAGCAGTCAGCTTCAGAGAATCTAGATTTGGATGGAGCAAGGGACCCTGAAGTAGAAGGTCCTTCCTAAGAGGTAACCTCCAAGGGGGAAGAGATGACATCTTTACTAGATCTGTGAACCAGATCCTGCAAGGCCATGCAGGAGCTATTAAAATCAGATGCTCTGTCCTGTATGATACGAGCAATGACTCATGGAACAGAAGAAACAGATATACCAGAGAGAAGTTCCAAGGAACCGCCAGAGCGTCTATCAGAACGGCCTGAGGATCTCTTGACCTTGAACCATACTTTGGAAGCTTGGTGTTTTGACGAGACGCCATCAGATCCAATTCTGGAACCCCCCACCTGAGGGTTATCTTCAAGAACACCTCCGGATGGAGAACCAACTCCCCGGGATGAAAAGTCTGTCTGCTCAGAAAATCCACCTCCCAGTTGTCCACCCCTGGAATGTGGATGGCAGATAGGAGACAATCATAAGCTTCCACCCACTGCAGAATGCGAGTCACCTCCTTCATTGCTAAGGAACTCCGAGTTCCCCCTCTGATGATTGATGTAAGCCACCGAGGTGATGTTTTCCGACTGGAATCTGATAAATCAGACTAAAGATGATTGAGGCCAAGTTGTCAAGGCATTGAAGATTGCTCTCAACTCTAAGATGTTTATGGGAAGAGAAGACTCCTCCAAAGTCCACAGGTCCTGAGCTTTTAAAGAGGCCCAAACTGCTCCCCAGCCTAACAGGCTGGAGTCCATGGTCACAATCACCCAGAAAGGTCTCAGAAAACAAGTGCCCCAAGACAGATGGTCCTGAGAAATCCACCACGAGAGTCTCTTGTTAGGGGATCCAGATCTTTCCTCTGTGATAGAGCAGAATGGTCTCAGTTCCATTGACTGATCAAGCATAGTTGCAGAGTTCTCAGATTGAATCAAGCAAAAGGACGAAAAGCAGACTGAAGAGAAAGGCACAAAACAAGAAGTTTGGATTTTCTGACATCCGTCAGGAAAATTTTCATGGACAGGGAATTTATGAATGTCATTAAGAAACACACCCTTGTAGCCGGAACAAGGGAACTCTTTTCCAGATTCACTTTCCATCTGTGGGAACGTAGAAAAAACAACATCTCTGTATGAGATTTTGATAGACGAAAAGATGACGCCTGAACCAAGATGTCATCTAGGTAAGGCACCACCGCAATTCCATGAGATCTGACCACTGCCAAAAGAGCCCCCAGAACCTTTGTGAATATTCTGGGAGCCGTGGCAAGGCTAAATGGAAGAGCAACAAACTGGAAATGCTTGTCCAGAAAAGCAAACCTCAGAAAGTGGTGATGATCCCTGTGAATGGGAACATGAAGATACGCGTCCTTTAGGTCTATGGTCGTCATGAACTAACCTTCCTGGACCAAGGTAAGAATGGAACGAATGGTTACCATCTTGAAGGATGGAACCCTGAGGAATTTGTTGAGGCATTTTAAGTCTAGGATGGGACGGTAAAGTTCCCTTCTTGTTGGGAAACACAAAGTGGTTTGAAAAAAATCCTTGACCCTATTCCTTTACAGGAACTGGAACAATTACGCCCAGGGAGGACAGGTCCTCTACGCAGTTTAAGAAGGCCTCCCTCTTTACCTGTATTGTAGATAATCTTGACAGGAGAAATCTGCCCCTTGGGGGACATGACTTGAATCCTATCCTGTAACCCTAGGATACTATGTCTACAGCCCAAGGATCTGGGACATCACGTATCGAAGCCTGCCGAAAAAGAGAAAACCTGCCCCCAACTGATCCAAAAAGGGATCGGGGCAGACCCTTCATGCTGATTTTGAATCAGTGGAAGGCTTTTTGGATTGCTTCCCCTTATTCCAAGGCTGACTGGAACTGTATGAGGTCTTGGATTGCTCCTGTTTGGAAGAGGAGGAGAAAGATTTCTCTCCATTGAAATTACGAAAGGAACAAAAATTAGAATTCTAACAACCCTTAGGTCTATTCTTCTTTTCCTGAGGTAGGAAAGATCCCTTTTCCCCCGTAATTTCAGAAATGATTTCCGCCAGACGTGGACCAAATAAAGTCTTACCCTTATAAGGTAAAGACAGAAGCTTTGACTTGGAAGACACATCAGCCGACCAAGATTTTAGCCACAGAGCTCTGCGAGCTTGAACAGTGAAGACAGAAATCACTGCATATTGGCATCACAGAAAAAAGCATTAGCCAGTTTAAGAGCCTTGATCCTATCTTGGATCTCATCTATGGTAGTTTCTTCTGTTATCAGGTCAGACAAGGCATTACACCAATAAGATGCTGCTCCCATCACCGTAGCAATACTTGCAGCAGGTTGCCATTGCAATCCTTGATAGATGTAAATCTTTGAGATAGCTCCCACCACCCTAGGCACAGTGCGCCACGAGTCACGAATGGAGTCAGCAACAGGAAACATTTTTTTAAAAACAGGGGAAGGGGAAAAAGGAACCCCTGGTTTATCCCATTCTTGAGCTATAATTCCTGACATTTTGTCTGGAACAGGAAAGACTTTCACAGATGAGGGAGCATCATAAACTCTATTAAGTTTAGTTGACATTTTAGGGTTGACAATGCCAGAAGGTTCAGAGTCATCCAAAGTAACTAGACCCTCCTTCAGAAGCAACTGGAGGTGTTCAAGTTTAAATCTGAAATTAACTTCTTCCGATTCTGGAGAATTTTCCCCCATCATGTCAGAGTCTGAGATCTCACCTTCAGAAGCTACTGAAGTATCCTCCTCATCAGACATTTGGGAAAGGTTGACCAGCACAGATTTAGTGGGGTCAGAAACCTTACTAGTAGAAATATATCTAGATTTCCTCTTAAGCTTACTCGAATCAGGGAAAGCAGATAAAGCTGCAGACACAGCAGAGGTTATCTGCACAGCAAAATCTCCTGGTAAACAAACATATTGCATATTCTAAGGGCTCTAACCCAACTTGAAAATATTAATATTTTACATTCCAATGTTCTTCACATAGCAGAATATGTTCTATTGACTCATAAATACATATTTCTATTTATATCTGATGGTATTTTGGTAATATATATATATATATATATATATATATATATATATATATATATATATACAGGTATGTAGGAATGTCTATTTAAAATACATAGAACATATTCTGCAATGTACAGAACAATGGAATGTGAAATAATTACTTTAAATACACAGTATAACACATTATTAAATATGAATATTGCAGAAATGATTTTACATGTTCTTTATCTACTTGACTGCAAAGGGCTCCAATGTACTTATATATATATATATATATATATATATATATATATAAACGTCTATATGTATGTACATATGTATTTATGTGTTTATATGTGTATACAGTGGGGCAAAAAAGTATTTAGTCAGCCACCAATTGTGCAAGTTATCCCACTTAAGAAGATGAGAGAGGCCTGTAATTTTCATCATAGGTATACCTCAACTATGAGAGACAAAATGTGGAAACAAATCCAGACAATCACATTGTCTGATTTGGAAAGAATTTATTTGCAAATTATGGTGGAAAATAAGTATTTGGTCAATATCAAAAGTTCATCTTAATACTTTGTTATATATCCTTTGTTGGCAATGACATAGGTCTAATGTTTTCTGTAAGTCTTCACAAGGTTGTCACACACTGTTGCTGGTATGTTGGCCCATTCCTGCATGCAGATCTCCTCTAGAGCAGTGATGTTTTGGGGCTGTCGCTGGGCAACACAGACTTTCAACTCCCTCCAAAGGTTTTCTATGGGGTTTTTATATCTGGAAACTGGCTAGGCCACTCCAGGGCCTTGAAATGCTTCTTACGAAGCCACTCCTTCATTGTCCGGTCGGTGTGTTTGGGATCATTGTCATGCTGAAAGACCCAGCCACGTTTCATCTTCAATGCCCTTGCTGATGGAAGGAGGTTTGCACTCAAAATCTCATGATACATGGCCCCATTCATTCTTTCATGTACACGGATCAGTCGTCCTGTTCCCTTTGCAGAGAAACAGCCCCAAAGCATGATGTTGTCACCCCCATGCTTCACAGTAGGTTTGGTGTTCTTTGGTTGCAACTCAGCATTCTCTCTCCTCCAAACACGATGAGTTGTGTTTCTACCAAACAGTTCTACTTTGGTTTCATCTGACCATATGACATTCGCCCAATCCACTTCTGGATCATCCAAATGCTCTCTAGCATACTTCAGATGGGCCCGGACATGTACTGGCTTAATCAGGGGGACACGTCTGGCACTGCAGGATCTGAGTCCCTGGCGACGTAGTGTGTTACTGATGGTAGCCTTTGTTACGTTGGTCCCAGCTCTCTGCAGGTCATTCAATAGGTCCCCCAGTGTGGTTCTGGGATGTTTGCTCACTGTTCTTGTGATCATTTTGACCCCACGGGGTGAGATCTTGCGTGGAGCCCCAGATTGAGGGAGATTATCAGTGGTCTTGTATGTCTTCAATTTTCTAATTATTGCTCCCACAGTTGATTTCTTCACACCAAGCTGCTTGCCTATTGCAGATTCAGTCTTCCCAGACTGGTGCAGGTCTACAATTTTGTTTCTGGTGTACTTCGACAGCTCTTTGGTCTTCACCATAGTGGAGTTTGGAGTGTGACTGTTTGAGGTTGTGGACAGGTGTCTTTTATACTGAAAACGAGTTCAAACAGGTGCCATTAATACAGGTAATGAGTTGAGGACAGAGAAGCCTCTTAAAGAAGAAGATACAGGTCTGTGAGAGCCAGAAATCTTGCTTGTTTGTAGGTGACCAAATACTTATTTTCCACCATAATATGCAAATAAATTCTTTCCAAATCAGACAATGTGATTGTCTGGATTTGTATCCACATTTTGTCTCTCATAGTTGAGGTATACCTATGATGAAAATTACAGGCCTCTCTCATCTTCTTAAGTGGGAGAACTTGCACAATTGGTGGCTGGCTAAATACTTTTTTGCCCCACTGTATACATACAGTATATACACAAGTATATACATATATACACATATACTGTATATGCACTTTGGAGCCATTTCCACTCAAAACTTGAAAACACATTTTTACTCAATTTTAATATTTTATAATGTTTTTTACTGTGTATTTAAAGGGATAGTAAACACCAAAAATGTTATTGATTAAAGAGATAGATAATCCCTTTATTATCCATTCCCCAGTTTTGCATAACCAACACTGTTATATTAATATACTTTTTACCTCTGTGATTAACTTGTATATAAGCTTCTGCAGACTGCCTCCTTATCTCAGATCTTTTGACAGACTTGCATTTCAGACAATTAGTGCTGACTCTTTAATAACTCCACGTGCGTGAGCACAATGTTATTGATATAAAACAGCTGTGAAAAACTGTCAAAAGCATGCAGATAAGAGGCAGCCTTCAAGGGCATACAAATTAGCATATGAGCATACCTAGGTTTAGCTTTCAACTAAGAATACCAAGAGTACAAAGCAAATTTGATGCTAAAAGTAAATTAGAAAGTTGTTTTAAATTACATGCCCTATCTGAATCATGAAAGTTTAATATGGACTTTACTATGCCTTTAATGTAAATATTTTACACTCCAATGTTCTTCACAAAGTAGACAATGTTCTTTGTATATTTAAATATATATTCCTATATATATACAGGTGGCCCTTGGCTTACGCCGGTTCAATTTGCGCCGTTTCAGAATAACAACCTTTTTTTCAGTCATGTGACTGCTATTGAAAAGCATTGAAAAGCAGTGCACTAATTAAAATAGCCAGTAGATGGAGCTGTCCGCTTGTGTTGCAGCAAAGTTATGCAAGCTTAGCAGGTCTGAAATTAATCTGTGTACACAGAACAGACATTAGCTATCGAGCAGCTTTCAAAGCAGCAAGATCTAGCAGCCACTTCCCTATTCTCTTCCTGTCCAGCTGCTTGAGGTGAGGGTGCCTAACTGCTTAATCAGTCCAGATTGAAATGCATAGAATAGGTGCAGACCCAATATTATCTAACATGCTAACAATGCAGAGAACTGTTTGCAGAAAAATGCAAGTAAAAAAATGTTTTTGTTCATTAAACTTAGTTTGATGATACAGTCTGCTGTGTGATTATTAGCAAATATTTTTGTTCACTAATCTTAGTTTGATGATACAGTCTGTTGTGTGATTATTTAATTAGGTTTATCATTCTGTTTAGCATTTAAAGTCTTAATTTCAAAGCTTTAAAAATAATGTATTAGGAATCTAACTCACTCACTTCCCATTGACTTACATTATAAACTGGGTTTCAATTTACAATGGTTTCAATTTATAACCATTCCTTCTAGAACCTAACCCGGTGTAAACTGAGGGCTACGTATATACATATATAAAATAAATTATGCTTACCTGATAATTTAATTTCCTTCTGTATGAGGAGAGTCCATGGCATCATTCCTTACTGTTGGGAAATACTGAACCTGACCACCAGGAGGTCAGCCAAAGGCTTAAATACTCCCCCTACTTTCCTCATATCCCAGTCATTCTGCCAAAGGGAACAAGGAACAGTAGGAGAAATATCAAGGTATAAATGGTGCCGGAAGAGACAATACATTTTGGTCCGCCCATCGGAGGACACGGGCGGGGGCCGTGGACCCTCCTCATACAGAAGGAAATTAAATTACCAGGTAAGCATAATTTATGTTTTTCTTCTTAATATGAAGAGAATTCTTAAAGGCCCAAGTGGAAGCCACCGCTGGAAAGAGCTGTAATCCTCTGAGGAGGTCTAAGTCCCACTGACTCATAAGCTAAGCACATAACTCTCCTCAACCAAAAAGATAAGGAAGTCGAAGAAGCCTTTAGACCCTTACGCCTCCCAGAGTAGAAAACAAACAAAGAAGAAGTGTGCCTAAAATTCTTAGTAGCTTGAAGATAGAATTTCAAAGCTTGAACCACATCCAAATTATGAAGTAAACGTTCCATCGAAGAAGAAGGATTAGGACACAAGGAAGGAACCACAATTTCCTGATTAATGTTATGATCAGACACCACCTTAGGAAGAAAACCCAAGCGGGTATGTGGGACAGCCTTATCAGTGTGGAATACCAGATAAGGAGGCTTACATTGCAAGGCAGCCATTTCAGAAACTCTGCGTGCCGATGCAATAGCCAATAGAAAAAGAACCTTCCAGGACAACAGTTTAATGTCAATCAAGGGCATAGGCTCACACGGAGCCATTGCAAAAACTTAAGAACAAGATTCAAACTCCAAGAGCCTTAATGAAGGATTGCACATCAGGGAGCTCTGCAAGTCTCTTGTGCAGTAAAACAGGGCCGAAATCTGTTCCCTCAGGGAACTGGCAGAAAGGCCCTTCTCCAGACCCTCCTGGAGAAAGGAAAGAATCCTGGCAGCCTTGACCTTATGCCAGGCGAAACCACGTTCCTCACACCAGAATAAGTAAGCTCTCCACACCTTATGATAGATTCGATGAGTAACAGGCTTACGAGCCTGCATGAGAGTGTCAATAACCCTCTCAGAGAAACCTCTCTTGGCTAAGACTAAATGTTCAATCTCCACACAGTCAGCCTTTAGAGAATCTAGATTTTGATTAACAAAAGGACCCTGTTCCAGCAGATCCTTGCGACAAGGTAACTTCCACGGAGGAGATGAGGACATCCCCACCATGTCCCTGAACTACATCCATCATGGACACGATGGAGCAATCAGTATCACTGATGCCTGCTCCTGCTTGATGCGGGCCACTACGCGAGTAAGAAGTGATAACGGCGGAAAAATTTAAATTAAATTGAACTTCCAAGGCACCTGAGGATCCCTGGACCGCGACCCATATCTGGGAAGCTTAGGATTGAGCCGGGACGCCATGAGATCTATCTCCGGCGTCCCCCATCTGTTGCAAATCTCTGCAAACACCTTGGGATGGAGAGACCATTCCCCCGGATAAAAGGATTGTCTGCTGAGGAAATCTGCTTCCCAGTTGTCTACACCCGGAATGTGGATCGCTGACAGCGAGCAGTTGTGGGCCTCCGCCCACTCCAAAATTCGAGATACTTCCCTCATTGCTAGGGAGAGCCTCGTTCCCCCTGAATCCTGATGGTTGATGTAAGCCACAGAGGTCATGTTGTCTGATTGGAATCTAATAAACTGAGACAAACCCAGAAGAGGCCAAGCCTTCATAGCATTGAAGATCGCTCAAAGTTCGGGAGGAGGGATTCCTCTCAAGTCCATAGGCCCTGTGCCTTCCTGGCACCCCAAACAGCTCCCCATCCTGAGAGACTTGCGTCCGTAGTCACAATCTCCCAGTATGGTCTCAAGAAGAATGTCCCTTGGGACAGGTGATCTGGACAGAGCCAACAGAAGAGCGATTCTCTCGCCCGGGTATCCAGAAAAATCTTTTGAGACAGTTTTGAATGTTCACCATTCCACTGTCTCAGCATGCACAGCTGAAGTGGTCTGAGATGGAATCTGACAAAAGGAATGATGTCCATGCTGGACACCATGAGACCAATCATCTCCATACACTGAGCCACAGAGGGCCTCAAGGAGGTCTGGAGGGCAAGATATGCTGAAGTTAGCTTGTAACATCTCTGGTCTGTAAGGAATATCCTCATGGATATGAAATCTATTATAGTACCCAGGAATTCCACCCGGGTATAGGGAATAAGATAAATCTTTTCTAAGTTTATCTTCCATCCATGAGATCGAAGAAGAAAAAGAAGAGCTTTTGAATGTTCTGCTGCCAGATGACAGGATGGTGCTTGAACCACAATATCGTCCAAGTATGGTGCTACTGCTATACCCTTAGTTCTGGCCACTGCGAGCAGAGCCCCTAGAACCTTGGGAAAAACTCTTGGAGCAGTAGCTAGACCAAATGGAAGTGCAATAAGCTGGATGTGCTGGTCCAGGAACGCAAACCTTAGGAACTTGAAGTGTTCCTTGTGTATTGGAACGTGAAGTTAAGCATCCATCAGATCTATTGTGGTCATGAACTGTACTTCCTGAACTAAGGGAAGGATGGACCTTATTGTCTCCATCTTGAACGAGGGGACAGATAGGAATTTGTTTAAGCACTTTAGGTCCAGAATCGGGCGGAAAGTTCCCTCCTTCTTTGGGACCACAAACAGGTTTGAGTAGTATGCCAGACCTCTTTCTACAAGAGGTACCGGGACAATGACTCCCAGAGAGGATAGATCAGGTTTGACAAGAGGAATCTGCCCCTGGGTGGATGATACTTTAAACCTATCCTGTATCCCTGAGCGATGACCTCCAGGGCCCATGGGTCTTGCATGTCCCCAAACCAAGCTTCCAAAAGAGTGACAATCTCCCCCTTACAAGATCCAGAGCCGGATCGGGGGCTGCCCCTTCATGCCGACTTTGTCTCGGCGGGCTTCTTGTTCTGCTTGAATTTATTCCAGGACTGAACCGGCTTCCAAGTCCCCTTGGATTGCACAGGCTATGCGGAAGGCTGCTGTCATTGGGATTTATCCGAACGAAAGGAACGAAAATTAGGACCTTGTCCTTTAGGTTTGTTCTAATTGAGTCCAGGCCTGCACTAAATAGAATCTTTCCCTTAAATGTGAGGGAAAGAAGTCTTGACTTCGAAGTCATGTCTGCAGACCAGGACTTCAGCCAGAGTGTCCTATGGGCTTGAACAGAAAAACCTGAAGCCTTGGCATTCAGGCAAATAATTTGCATCACAAATAAAAGAATTAGCCACCCTTAAGGCCTTAATTCTTTCTTGGATCACATTGAGGGGACCCTCCACCTCGATCAACTCAGATAAGGAGTCTCACCAGTAGGTAGCCGCTCCAGCAACTGCAGCAACAGCCGCTGCCAGTTGAAACAAATATCCCATATGTTGAAACATCTTCCTTAACAGAGTTTCTATTTTCTTATCCATGGGCTCTTTAACCGACAAACTATCCTCAAGCGGGATAGTAGTTTGTTTAGCAAGCGTAGATATAGCACCATCCACCTTGGGGATGGAACCCCACAAACTCCAATTGAGAGTCCGGAATCGGGAACAATTTTTTAAAGGAAGAAGAAGGGAAAAATGAACAACCAATTCTTTCCCATTCATTCTTGATAATGTTCGCCATCTTTACAGGAACTGGGAAAGTCTGTGGTACAACCCTGTCCTCGTAAACCTCTAAAGTAACCAAAACTTCCTTTAGCAGAAAGCGTAAATCCTATATCTAAAATCTGGTTCCTCCGCAGCTGGAGTCTTAGAGGCAGCAGATTCCGCCCCAGAAAGAGCACCTTCTGAAGTATCAGAGGCGTCTTCATCATCAGATAATCTTGTATCAGATAAATCCAATAAGCTAGTAGATGACCCCTGGGAAGGATAGCAATATTTGACTTTTCGCTTGCGCTTAGCAGGACAGGGTAAAGCACTAAAGGCCACAGACACTGCCGTTTGTAACTGCTCAGTAAAGTCTGGCGGTAAAAGGGCCCCTCCTAATGGAGGATTAGGAGTGCTAAGGGAAGCTGCATGTGTATTTGGAGATGACTGTAGGGTGCGCACCTCACGGGATGGAGACTCCACAGAGGTGGACGGCTCAGTGGTATCAAACATATTAACTTTCTTTGACATGATTACTTTATCAAGGCATATGGAACATAATTGAGCAGGTGGGTATACCGTGGCCTCCACACAATATAGACAGGTATTAGACTTAGGTAAAGAGGGAGTACCCTCTAATGCATCAGAATCTTCCATAGCTTGCGCTTATAAAGCAGACTATTGAATAATAAGATAAAACGGCACCCTTATACCCGCAATGGCTAGGGCACTCACCACCTCCTATGACCCAGGCCAAACAGAGAAACCGCTTCTTCTCCGGTAAACTGCATGGTCAGGAAAGAGGAAATTAGTGTGACGGTCCACACTCGGTCATGTGGTGCACAATGCAGGACTATGTTCCAACATGTGCATGAGCCTCATCTCACACATGTCGCAGCATAATCATAATAAAATAAAATTATGTGATTAATCCCCCCTGTTCAATAATCCCCCTCCGGAGATATTAACCCTTGATTCCATACAGATAAAAGGAGCCAGACTGTGACCCTGTCTTCTTGCGTTATCATATATGTATAAAAAATTAAACAATCTTACTGGAATCTATGCCGTGGAACAGAAACACAGCCTCTCAAGTTTGACAGTCTTGTAGCATCGCTCCTGACATGGACTTGAGTGAAGGAAGCAGGCAGTGAAACTCGTCAACACCGATTGCTTGGGAGCTGTTAATACGAGTCTGGATGGATTTACAGAAAGAATCTCCCTGCATCTCCAGACTCTAACATTCGTCAATGCTCTCACTGAGAGGCTGACAAGACTACTTAAAACTCCAGTCCCATTTTGAAGGGTAGATACCCTCCATAAGGAACTACTCCGTAACTTCTGACACTTCTCTGCCAACCTCCTGTGACAAAAGGCAAAGAATGACTGGGATATGAGGGAAGTAGGGGGAGTATTAAAGCCTTTGGCTGGGGTGTCTTTGCCTCCTGGTGGCCAGGTTCAGTATTTCCCAACAGTAATGAATGATGCCGTGGACTCTCCTCATATTAAGAAGGATATATATATATATATATATATATATATCTGTACCTGTATATATTTTTAAAGATTTATATATAGATATATATATATATATATATATATATATATATATATTAGTAAACTATTATCATATACATATAGATATACATAGAAATATATATTTAAAAGTAAAAAGAACATTTGCTTCTATGTGAAGAACATTGTAGTGTAAAATATTCACAACTTATTTCGGGTTTAATGCAAGCGATCAGTGTTTAGTTTGTTTTTTTTAAGTTGATGTGGAGCAGTTAACGTGGTTGTGACATCCAAAGTCCTAAAGTTAGCGTGAATCAGGTTTTCGCTCGCACGCAGTTTACTTTCAAATTGTAATACATGCAATAACCCGTCTGCATTAAAAGCATCCTTCCAGTGCGTGAGCGGAAAAATATTTTGCGCATCACTTGTAATCTGGCCCTATATGGGTATTATGACCAATTTGATTGGTCTATGAAAGAGAAGAGATGGAGGCGCTTCATAGGGTGAGTATGTTAGGACAAGTGAGGTACTGCAAATGACAGACAAATGGCAACTCACGTATTTACAGGCACCACCAGTGGTGCGTGAGAGGCAAGCTGAGGCACACCGGTCCCCCCAGCGTGACAGACTTTGGTTGTATCAGGAGGTTGAGATGAAGACAAATACCAAACACAGCGTCAGTGCGGTTCAGATAACAGGATTCCTACAGGGTGTCAGCTCAATTTGCTGAATGTGCAAACAGTTTAGCCAGGCAAGCAGGAAAGCCGTGCAGGATAGCACTCAGGTTACCAAATAGGCAGTGCAGGATAAAAAGTTACTATAATTGTATATAAAATATACAATAAAACGATAGTTCCAGTAAAAGTGGGTATACAACTGTTTCATCAGTGGGTATACAACTGTTTCATCAGGCTAATAATGAGAACAAAGACACAGGTATATAACTGCTACAAAATCTTGTTCTGACCCGCCCACCAATCAAATACGGGTGAGTAAGGTGTAAAGTTACACATGGGCGTCGGGCCAGAAGCGTATAACAGTGACTATGTCTAACATTAAAAACATAATTGTAGACAAACTATCGTAACGTATATATAAAATGTGAATAGAAATACGACTAAAAACTATCTACAGTATATGTGTATATATCACATGCAGATACATTGATACAAAAGACAATAGAGCACTAAAACAAGAGGTAATGACATGCATGATACACTAAAAAATAAATAAATATATATATTGATACTGTAAGTGACAGAAAAACATCAACATATGTGACTATGTTAAAACAATCTACCTAAATAAACTCAGTCAGTAAGTATATAACAAGTGCATAATAGTAGGTGCAAAGCAGTAAATAATTCTGGAAAAAAATATTAAGGAAGGAGTGTCCCAGTAATTCCCTTTGAAAAAAATGGGGCATGTGCATTCTATCGACTCAACAGAAAATAGGGCTGGTCTTCATATTTTTCCATGGCTGATTTTTATTCCCAGTCCGGCCCTGAATACCTGTGTCTCTGTTCTCATTATTAGCCTGATGAAACAGTGGTATACCCACCGAGAAACGCGTTGCTTTTATTAAAATCCTTTTACTGAAACTATCGTTTTATTGTATATTTTATATACAATTATATCCTGCACAGCTTTCCTGCTTGCCTGGCTAAACTGTTTGCACATTCAGCAAATTGAGCTGACACCCTGTAGGAATCCTGTTATCTGAACCGCACTGACGCTGTGTTTGGTATTTGTCTTCATCTCAACCTCCTGATACAACCAGAGTCTGTGTCGCTGGGGGGACCGGTGTGCCTCAGCTTGCCTCTCACGCACCACTGGTGGTGCCTTTAAACACGTGAGTTGCCATTTGTCTGTCATTTGCAGCACCTCACTTGTCCTAACATACTCACCCTATGAAGCGCCTCCATCTCTTCTCTTTCATAGACCAATCAAATTGGTCATAATACCCATATAGGGCCAGATTACATGTCTTCTCTTTCATATACCTTAAGTATCGTTTGGGACTCAGGATCCCTACCTCTGGAGAGTCGATTTCATCCGCTCTGATAGCCTGTATACCCCATGGTGTTTGGTTCGCGGATCATCTTCTGTCTAAAGGAACACTTTTTATTGCACAGGTGTATTACACAACGACATATTTTTGTTTACACATTTGTGGACTTACCTTAATTCTGTTTAATTTTTTTTATTATATTGATATAATAGTTTTCTATTAATAGTTTTTTATACATTGCTTCTTATTTATCACTTTGATTGGATATTGTTATGGTTTTATTATGATCTCTTGTTATCACTGTAACCAGATACTGGCACTGTTAAACTATAGTTACCAGTTGCATTTCACTTTGCTACTCCTATTTTATAGCACTCTACAATCGCTACTATATATTATAGTCGCATATATATGTACATGTGCGAATATATATTTATGTATGTGCATATGCATATACAGTATCTCACAAAAGTGAGTACACCCTTCACATTTTTGTAAATATTTTATTATATGTTTTCACTGGTCACTGGAAGTTCAACATGGCACCTCATGGCAAAGAACTCTCTAAGGATCTGGAAAAAGAATTGTTTCTCTACATAAAGATGGCCTAGGCTATAAGAAGATTGCCAAGACCCTGAAACTGAGCTGCAGCACGGTGGGCAAGACCATACAATGGTTTCACAGGACAGGTTCCACTCAGAACAGGCGGCGCCATGGTCGACCAAGGAAGTTAAGTGCACATGTTCAGCGTCATATTCAGAGGTTGTCTTTTGCAAATAGACATATGAGTTCTGCCAGCATTGCTGCAGAGGTTGAAGGGGTAAGGGATCAGGCTGTCCGTGCTCAGACCATACACCGCTCACTGCATCAAATTGGTCTGCATGGCTGTCGTCCCAAAAAGGAAGCCTCTTCTAAAGATGATGCACAAGAAAGCCTGCAAACAGTTTGCTGAAGACAAGAAGACTAAGGACATGGATTACTGGAACCATGTCCTGTGGTTCGATGAGACCAAGATAAACTTATTTGGTTTAGATGGTGTCAAGCATGTGTGGCGGCAACCAGGTGAGAAGTACAAAGACAAGTGTGTCTTTCCTACAGTCAAGCATGGTGGTGGGAGTGTCAAGGTCTGGGCCTCCATGATGCTGCCGGCACTGGGGAGCTACAGTTCATTGAGGGAACCATGAATACCAACATATACTGTAACATACTGAAGCAGAGCATGATCCCCTCCCTTCGGAGACTGGGCCGCAGGGCAGTATTCCAACATGATGACGACCCCAAACACACCTCCAAGACGACCACTGCCTTGCTAAAGAAGCTGAGGGTAAAGGTGATGGACTGGCCAAGCATGTCTCCAGACCTAAGCATCTGTGGGACATCCTCAAATGGAAGGTGGGGGAGTGCAAGGTCTCTAACATCCACCAGATCCGTGATGTCGTCATGGAGGAGTGAAGGAAGACTCCGATGGCAACCTGTGAAGCTCTGGTGAACTCCATGCCCAAGTGGGTTAAGGCAGTGCTGGAAAATAATGGCGGCCACACAAAATATTGACACTTTGGGCCCATTTTGGACATTTCCACTTAGGAGTGTACTCACTTTTGTTGCCAACAGTTTAGACATTAATGGCTGTGTGTTGAATTATTTTGAGGGGACAGCAAATTTACACTGTTATACAGGCTGTACACTCATTACAAAGTGTCATTTCTGCAGTGTCGTCACATGAAAATATATAATAAAATATTTATAAAAATGTGAGGGGTGTACTCATTTTTGTGAGATACTGTATAGTTTCTTATTTTGAATTGTATCCCTGTTACTAATTATCAACATTTTGGTGTGCGCCCCCTGGTTTGTTATAGTACGCCATTGGTACTCCATCTAGTGCACTCATATACAAACGTGTTTTTTGTTGTTGTTTTGTTTTCAATTTGATTGGTCACTGGCTTCTTGTTTTTCCCATCAAATATTCTTATTGGCTACATTTGTATGTCCTCTAATACTCTAGTTTATGTTCTATTGTTCAAACATTATTTTTCTATTTCTTCTAAAGGCTGCATGGCTGAGAAGTGAAGAAAGTGAAACAAATATGTCTGATCCTGTAATAAAATCCTGCACACTGCATTGTTTTGTAGTTGTTATCTGCTAAAGCCTATTAGGTAAAGATATGTAGCAGTGTAGTTGAAGTACTGAGGGCCTTTTTATGGTGATTTAGGAGTTATCCCCCACAGACTGCATCTCAGTGCAGTTATTCTGTTTCTGAACATCCTGTAGTGCTACAACCAATTTGTTTTTTTCTTTTATTTTGTCTGACTCGCTTCTTTTTCGTAAATAGAAAATATCTGCACAGTGAAAAAGGGAATAAAACAAACAATCTAATTGTGAAGTACTGAATATTTCTAAAAACATCATGTAAACTTGTCAAAACAATATTGATTAGTATATACCACAGTGGAGCAAATAAGAAAACGTGCACAGACGTCATTAAAGGGACACTAAACACCTTGAGATTGTTATATAAAATGTTTAGCTATGCGTAACAAAAGAATTTTGGAATATACTTTCATTAGGCATTTTGTACCCTTTTCATGTAATTAAGCTATGAAAATTGTAGATTTTCTGATTCTCAGCACTTGAAATGCACCCTGCTGGCTTATCAAGGCTAACCCTGATACATATATTTTCCCAATTAGCTCTAAAGGGAAATAAAACCCCAAACTTTTCTTTCACGATTCAGATAGAGCATACAATTTAAAAAAAAAGTTTCTAATTTATTCCATTGTCAAATTTGCTTCATTCTCTTGTTATTTTTTGTTGAATAGATATCTAGATAGGTAGCCTACACATGTTTGGAGCATTACATGACAGGAAATAGTGCTGCAATCTAGTGCTTTTGCTAATATAGAACAATGTTGCAAAACTGCAGCCATATAGTACTGCAGACACGTGCACACTCCTGAACTTACCTTCCAGCTTTTCAACAAAGGATAGCAAGAAATCAAAGACATTTTGATACTAGTAGTAAATTAGAAAGTTGTTTAAAACTGTATGTTCTATCTGAATCATGAAATAAATGTTCTGGGTTTTATATCCCTTTAACTGATATAATCTACAAAACAATGTACTTTATACTAACAATATGCCAATGACTATCCTAGTTGTCTGCAGACTCAAGCCCAGATTGGCTTCTACAAATAAAACAAAGGGAGGCAAAGTTTAAATATTGAAAAACAAATGCAGTAAAAAGGATTTTAATTTGTTATAAAAACCTTTAGACTTGGCTGATATATGCCTAGTAATTACTTCCCGTTTAAAGAGCAACTAGAAATATTTTAGTAGCATAGTTTGTCATAACTTTAGATGCTTTCAGATACTAAAATGTTTCAATTTGGAAAAATAAGATTTACCAAGTATAACATTCTAACTTTAAATCAATTTAAAACAAGATAGCTTTATAATAGGAGTTGGCTTGTCAGCATATGATTAAAGGGACACTGAACCCAATTTTTTTCTTTCGTGATTCAGATAGAGCATGCAATTTTAAGCAATTTTTTAATTTACTCCTGTTATCAGTTTTCTTCGTTCTCTTGCTATCTTTATTTGAAAAAGAAGGCATCTAAGCTAAGGAGCCAGACAATTTTTGGTTCCGACACTGGACAGCACATGATTAGTGGTGGGTGAATTTATCCACCAATCAGCAAGAACAACCCAGGTTGGTAACCAAAAATGGGCCATCATCTAAACTTACATTTTTGCTTTTCAAATAAAGATACCAAGAGAATTAAGCAAATTTGATAATAGGAGTAAATTAGAAAGTTGCTTAAAATTGCATGCTCTATCTGAATCACAAAATATTTTTTTGGGGTTCAGTGTCCCTTTAAAGCTATTGCAATTTGAAGTCAAAATTAAACTTTTGTGTGAGCATACAATAAAATAAAAAAAAAGATTCCAGTTTATTTCTGTTATCAAACTACTTCATTCTTTTGGTATTTATTTGTTGAAAAGCATTCCTAGGTATGCTCAGGAGTATCAATACATATATATATACAGAAAAAACGAATACTCCCTTCAAGTTCAACCACCTGGGTGCAAAGAAGCATACAATAGTCCTACAACGAAGATGCACTCTCAGGATTTTCCAAACAAAGTCAGCTTTATTAGATGACTTTTCAGAGATATAAAATCCCTTTCATCAGATCAAAATGATGTGCTTTACCAAAAAGCTGTAATTTTGTTTCGTCTGTCCACAGCACATTCTCCCAAAGGATTTTGGCTTCCTCAGGTAAGTTTTGGCAAACTCCATGTATGTATAGTGCGAGCTGACACATTTGTACCCTGTGCCTGAAGGTCAGCTTGAATTTGTCTAGAAGTTGATTGAGGTTCTTTATCCACTATTCAATCAATCCTTCTTTTTTCTCTTTCGTCCACGTCCAGGGAGATTAAATACAGTGCCATGTGCTGTAAACTTCTTGACAATGTTGTGCACATTGGACACAGGAACATTAAGATCTCTGGAGATAGACTTGTAACCTTGAGATTGTCCATGCTTTTCCACCATTTTTGTTCTCAAATCCTCCGACAATTCTTTGCTGCTCTTTCTCTTCTCCATGCTCAGTGTGGCACACAGAGACACGCAACAGAAAGGTTGAGTACATTTTTCACCATTTTAACTCGCTGTCAGTGCGATTTCTGTATTGTCAGCGCCTGTTAATTAATACAGGTGAGTTTAATTACAAATTACAGGAGCATCACAAACTTGGAATGCAATTATTTCTTACAATTTTGAGAAGGTGCCAATAATTTTGTCCAGTCCATTTTTGGAGTTTTGCGTGGAATGTGTCAGATTTGGCTTTTTTTCTCCACTTTTTTGTGTCATAATAATACAAACAAAAGAAATTAACGAGAGAATGCCTAAATATTTGTATTTGCAACAATTTTGTGGGTAAAGTGGTGCATTATCTGACAGAAATGCAGGGATGCCAATATTTTGTCCATGACTGTATATATGTGTGTATGTGTGTGTATATGTATATACATGTGTACATGTGTGTGTGTGTATATGTATATGTATATGCATGTGTATATGTGTGTTAATTTGTTTATATATGTATGTATACATATATACATATAGGGCTAGATTACGAGTGGATAACTATTGTTTGTGCGCAAGCAATAGCAGGTTTTTTGCTGTCGGCATTTAGCGATGCCGGGTGGACATAATTCGCTGCAGTGAATTATGTCCGTCACGCATTTGATAAATTTACCCCATTACTCGTGCTTACCAAATGAGTGCAAATTTTGTTTGTGCTCGAGCGCACCTGTTTACTTTCAACTTCTAATAAGTGCGCAAGTTAGCGCAGTCATGGTTTTGCTTATTATGACCCGCTCTAACTTTAGAGTGCCACTTGTAATCTAGCCCTATGTGTTTTTGTGGACTGGAGCTAGAAAACATTGGTGCATGTGACTTTGTGCAAAGACATTTAACCAATCAACAATAACTCAAAATTAAATAAAAACAGAAGTTAAAGAATCAGTAAATACAACAAATCAACAAATCCTATATAAGAAAAGGCCAAGTGTGTTTGTCCAAAGCTGTCATGCGCAGTAGAGACTGCGCGCAAGGACAAACACACCTGGCCTTCCAACTGACCTGGCATCTGGCGTGTGGTGGGCGTGGCTGGTGGGTGCAACATGGGTGTGGCCCAGGCGTGGCATGGATGGGGTCGGGCATGACACTGGCGGGGCCAGGCGGGGCCAGATGCCGGGGCCGACTGCCGAGACAGATAGCTCTAAAGAGGGGGGATAGAGAGACCAGAAGAGGGGGGATGATGAGAGGGAGAGAGACAGCAAAAGAGAGGGACAAGAGAGCACAAAAGAGAGGGGGAGAGAGCACAAAAGAGAGGGGGAGAGAGCACAAAAGAGAGGGGGGAGAGAGCACAAAAGAGAGGGGGAGAGAGCACAAAAGAGAGGGGGAGAGAGCACAAAAGAGAGGGGGAGAGAGAGCAAAAGAGAGGGGGAGAGAGCGCAAAAGAGAGGGGGAGAGAGCACAAAAGAGAGGGGGAGAGAGCACAAAAGAGAGGGGGAGAGAGCACAAAAGGGAGGGGGGAGAGAGCACAAAAGAGAGGGGGAGAGAGCGTAAAAGAGAGGGGGGAGAGAGTGCAAAAGAGAAGGGGAGAGAGCGCAAAAGAGAGGGGGAGAGAGCGCAAAAGAGAGGGGGAGAGAGCGCAAAAGAGGGGGGAGAGAGAACAAAAGAGAGGGGTGAGAGAGCACAAAAGGGAGGGGGGAGAGAGCACAAAAGAGAGGGTGGAGAGAGCGCAAAAGAGAGAGGGGAGAGAGCTCAAAAGAGAGGGGGAGAGAGCACAAAAGAGAGGGGGAGAGAGAGCAAAAGAGAGGGAGAGAAACAGCAAAAGAGAGGGAGAGAGACAGCAAAAGAGAGGCGAGAGAGAGCAAACAAGAGGAGAGAGAGAGCAAACGAGAGGGGGAAGAGAGAGAGCAAAAGAGGAGAGAGACAGCAAAAGAGGAGGAGAGAGACAGCAAAAGAGGGGGAGAGAGCGAGCGCAAAAGAGAGGGAGAGAGACAGCAAAAGAGGGTGAGAGAGAGCAAAAGAAAGGGGGGAGAGAGAGAGAGAAAAACAGAGGGGGGAGAGAGAGAGCAAAAGAGAGGGGGAAGAGAGAGAGCAAAAGAGAGGGGGGAGAGAGCAAAAGAGAGGGGGGAGAGAGAGAGCAAAAGTGAGGGGGAGAGAGCAAAAGAGAGGGGGAGAGACAGAGTAAAAGAGAGAGGAGAGAGCAAAAGAGAGGGGGATAGAGAGAGAGCAAGGGGTGGGACCGCTGTACTGCAAAAAATGGCCCGTGTACACAGGCTTTAGGACTAGTGCATTATAAAAAGACAATACAATAGCACTTAGTCTGAACAAATTAGTAGTAGATTTTTTTTCTCACAAATTTCAGTTATGTTCATTGGCACTCCTCATGTATCATGTGACAGCCATCAGCCAATCACAAATGCATATACGTATATTGTGTAAATTCTTGCACATGCTCAGTAGGAGCTGGTGACTCAAACAGGGTAAATATAAAAAGACTGTACATTTTGTTAATGGAAGTAAATTGGAAAGTTGTTTAAATTTGCATGCTCTATCTTAATCATGAAAGTTAAATTTTTACTTGAGTGCCCCTTTAAGTAAAATCACTTATGTATATGGATAATATCTAAATACACACAAAAAGTAGAGTCACTAAACACATATTAGTAATAGATGCAAAATATAAACATTGGAAACAAAGGATGGAAACAAAGAGCTATGACAAGTATGCTGTAATATATAACAAGCTAAGGATGATCTAAATACCATAAAGTCAGAGGATTATGAAAGGATAGAGGGGTCATAAAATGTAGAGACTCCATATATGGAGTCCAGTTAGTAGTAATGTTACTTAGCAGAAGTTCCACTACATAAGAACATTAAACCAATGGAAAAATACCAAGGAAATATAAGAACTCACTGACAAAAAATTCTCAACCCTAATAATATTTACTCTCCTAAGAAGGTATTGTCAGAAGTATAGTGTATGTAGTGCGTAAGAATTAAGAATAAGGGAATCCTTGGTATCCTCAGTAAGGAATGTAAATAAAATATAAAATCTTGATAAATTGCATTTGGGCACACTAAGTGGATTCACTGAATGGAAAGCAATATAAAAAAAAAAGAAAAAAACAGAGAGATCTTACTGTAAGGCACAATATCATGTTTCAAGAAAGATTTCAGTGTATGAGTGTGCGTGTGTGTATTTATATATATATATATATAATTATTATTATTAGTTTATTATATATATATATATAATTATTATTATTAGTTTATTATATATATAATTATTATTATTAGTTTATTATATATATATATATAATTATTATTAGTTTATTATATATATATAATTATTATTATTAGTTTATTATATATATATATATATATATATATATATATATATATATATATATATATATATATATAATTATTATTAGTTTATTATATATATAATTATTATTATTAGTTTATTATATATATATATATATAATTATTATTATTAGTTTATTATATATATAATTATTATTAGTTTATTTTATATATATATATATATATATATATATATATATATATATAATTATTATTAGTTTATTATATATATAATTATTATTATTAGTTTATTATTTATATATATAATATAAAAGGAAAATGCATGCAAATGAAAACATAATCAAAGTTTATACAGTATATTGAAGTGTCTGGTGTTTCCAAAATGTACATAAATCATTGAGGCCTAGATTTGGAGTTTTGTCGGTAACGACCCGAAAAACTAACGCCGGCTTTTTTCTGGCCGCACCATAAAAATAACTCTGGTATCGAGAGTCCACATAAAGGCTGCGTTAGGCTCCAAAAAAGGAGCGTAGAGCACTTTTAACGCAGCTTCAACTCTCGATACCAGAGTTGCTTACGGTCGCGGCCAGCCTCAAAAACGTGCTCGTGCACGATTCCCCCATAGGAAACAATGGGGCTGTTTGAGCTGAAAAAAAAACAAACACCTGCAAAAAAGCCGCGTTCAGCTCCTAACGCAGCCCCATTGTTTGCTATGCGGTAACCCTTCCTACGTCTGCACCTAACACTCTAACATGTACCCCGAGTCTAAACACCCCTAACCTTACACTTATTAACCCCTAATCTGCCGCCCCCGCTATCGCTGACCCCTGCATATTATTATTAACCCCTAATCTGCCGCTCCGTAAACCGCCGCTACTTACATTATCCCTATGTACCCCTAATCTGCTGCCCTAACATTGCCGACCCCTATATTATATTTATTAACCCCTAATCTGCCCCCCACAACGTCGCCTCCACCTGCCTACACTTATTAACCCCTAATCTGCCGACCGGACCGCACCGCTACTATAATAAAGTTATTAACCCCTAATCCGCCTCACTAACCCTATCATAAATAGTATTAATCCCTAATCTGCCCTCCCTAACATCGCCGACACCTAACTTCAATTATTAACCCCTAATCTGCCGACTGGAGCTCACCACTATTCTAATAAATGTATTAACCCCTAAAGCTAAGTCTAACCCTAACACTAACACCCCCCTAAATTAAATATAATTTTAATCTAATGAAATTAATTAACTCTTATTAAATAAATTATTCCTATTTAAAGCTAAATACTTACCTGTAAAATAAATCCTAATATAGCTACAATATAAATTATAATTATATTAGAGCTATTTTAGGATTTATATTTATTTTACAGGTAACTTTGTATTTATTTTAACCAGGTACAATAGCTATTAAATAGTTAAGAACTATTTAATAGCTAAAATAGTTAAAATAATTACAAATTTACCTGTAAAAGAAATCCTAACTTAAGTTACAAATAAACCTAACACTAGACTATCAATAAATTAATTAAATAAACTACCTACAATTACCTACAATTAACCTAACACTACACTATCAATAAATTAATTAAATACAATTGCTACAAATAAATACAATTAAATAAACTACCTAAAGTACAAAAAATAAAAAAGAACTAAGTTACAAAAAATAAAAAAATATTTACAAACATAAGAAAAATATTACAACAATTTTAAACTAATTACACCTACTCTAAGCCACCTAATAAAATAACAAAGCCCCCCAAAATAAAAAATGCCCTACCCTATTCTAAATTACTAAAGTTCAAAGCTCTTTTACCTTACCAGCCCTGAACAGGGCCCTTTGCGGGGCATGCCCCAAGAAATTCAGCTCTTTTGCCTGTAAAAAAAAAACATACAATACCCCCCCCAACATTACAACCCACCACCCACATACCCCTAATCTAACCCAAACCCCCCTTAAATAAACCTAACACTAAGCCCCTGAAGATCATCCTACCTTGTCTTCACCATACCAGGTTCACCGATCGGTCCAGAAGAGCTCCTCCGATGTCCTGATCCAAGCCCAAGCGGGGGGCTGAAGAGGTCCATGATCCGGCTGAAGTCTTCATCCAAGCGGGCCAGAAGAGGTCTTCCATCCGATTGAAGTCTTCATCCAAGCGGCATCCATCCGGAGCGAAGCGGCAGCATCCTGAAGACCTCCACCGCGGAACATCCATCCTGGCCGACGACTGAACGACGAATGACGGTTCCTTTAAATTATGTCATCCAAGATGGCGTCCCTCGAATTCCGATTGGCTGATAGGATTCTATCAGCCAATCGGAATTAAGGTAGGAATATTCTGATTGGCTGATGGAATCAGCCAATCAGAATCAAGTTCAATCCGATTGGCTGATCCGATCAGCCAATCAGATTGAGCTCGCATTCTATTGACTGTTCCGATCAGCCAATAGAATGCGAGCTCAATCTGATTGGCTGATCCAATCAGCCAATCAGATTGAGCTCGCATTCTATTGGCTGATCGGAACAGCCAATAGAATGCAAGCTCAATCTGATTGGCTGATCGGATCAGCCAATCAGATTGAACTTGATTCAGATTGGCAGATTCCATCAGCCAATCAGAATATTCCTACCTTAATTCCGATTGGCTGATAGAATCCTATCAGCCAATCGGAATTCGAGGGACGCCATCTTGGATGATGTCATTTAAAGGAACCGTCATTCGTCGTTCAGTCGTCGGCCAGGATGGATGTTCCGCGGTGGAGGTCTTCAGGATGCTGCCGCTTCGCTCCGGATGGATGCCGCTTGGATGAAGACTTCAATCGGATGGAAGACCTCTTCTGGCCCGCTTGGATGAAGACTTCAGCCGGATCATGGACCTCTTCAGCCCCCCGCTTGGGCTTGGATCAGGACATCGGAGGAGCTCTTCTGGACCGATCGGTGAACCTGGTATGGTGAAGACAAGGTAGGATGATCTTCAGGGGCTTAGTGTTAGGTTTATTTAAGAGGGGTTTGGGTTAGATTAGGGGTATGTGGGTGGTGGGTTGTAATGTTGGGGGGGGTATTGTATGTTTTTTTTTACAGGCAAAAGAGCTGAATTTCTTGGGGCATGCCCCGCAAAGGGCCCTGTTCAGGGCTGGTAAGGTAAAAGAGCTTTGAACTTTAGTAATTTAGAATAGGGTAGGGCATTTTTTTATTTTGGGGGGCTTTGTTATTTTATTAGGGGGCTTAGAGTAGGTGTAATTAGTTTAAAATTGTTGTAATATTTTTCTTATGTTTGTAAATATTTTTTTATTTTTTGTAACTTAGTTCTTTTTTATTTTTTGTACTTTAGGTAGTTTATTTAATTGTATTTATTTGTAGCAATTGTATTTAATTAATTTATTGATAGTGTAGTGTTAGGTTAATTGTAGGTAATTGTAGGTAGTTTATTTAATTAATTTATTGATAGTCTAGTGTTAGGTTTATTTGTAACTTAGGTTAGGATTTCTTTTACAGGTAAATTTGTAATTATTTTAACTATTTTAGCTATTAAATAGTTCTTAACTATTTAATAGCTATTGTACCTGGTTAAAATAAATACAAAGTTACCTGTAAAATAAATATAAATCCTAAAATAGCTCTAATATAATTATAATTTATATTGTAGCTATATTAGGATTTATTTTACAGGTAAGTATTTAGCTTTAAATAGGAATAATTTATTTAATAAGAGTTAATTAATTTCGTTAGATTAAAATTATATTTAATTTAGGGGGGTGTTAGTGTTAGGGTTAGACTTAGCTTTAGGGGTTAATACATTTATTAGAATAGCGGCGAGATTCGGTCGGCAGATTAGGGGTTAATAATTGAAGTTAGGTGTCGGCGATGTTAGGGAGGGCAGATTAGGGGTTAATACTATTTATTATAGGGTTAGTGAGGCGGATTAGGGGTTAATAACTTTATTATAGTAGCGGTGCGGTCCGGTCGGCAGATTAGGGGTTAATAAGTGTAGGCAAGTGGAGGCGACGTTGTGGGGGGCAGATTAGGGGTTAATAAATATAATATAGGGGTCGGCGGTGTTAGGAGCAGCAGATTAGGGGTACATAAGGATAACGTAGGTGGCGGCGCTTTGCGGTCGGCAGATTAGGGGTTAATAAGTGTAGGCAGGTGGAGGCGATGTTGAGGGGGGCAGATTAGGGGTTAATAAATATAATACAGGGGTCGGCGGTGTTAGGGGCAGCAGATTAGGGGTACATAAGGATAACGTAGGTGGCGGTCGGCAGATTAGGGGTTAAAATTTTTTTTTCGAGTGTCGGCGATGTGAGGGGACCTCGGTTTAGGGGTACATAGGTAGTTTATGGGTGTTAGTGTACTTTAGGGCACAGTAGTTAAGAGCTTTAGAAACCGGCGTTAGCCCAGAAAGCTCTTAACTACTGACTTTTTTCCTGCGGCTGGAGTTTTGTCGTTAGATGTCTAACGCTCACTTCAGAAACGACTCTAAATACCGGAGTTAGAGAAATCCCATTGAAAAGATAGGATACGCAATTTACGTAAGGGGATCTGCGGTATGGAAAAGTCGCGGCTGAAAAGTGAGCGTTAGATCCTATTTTGAGTGACTCCAAATACCGGCGGTAGCCTAAAACCAGCGTTAGGAGCCTCTAACGCTGGTTTTCACGGCTAACGCCAAACTCTAAATCTAGGCCTGAGGAAATTACATTATTTTATACAAGTTTAGTAAACAGATTACCAAACTAAAAATTGCAGCAAACCGTGCACTCACTTAGACCTCTAGAAATTAAAACAAATGCTTTCATTTCCTGACACTTCATATGTAAAAGAATCACACTGTCAACTTGATTCTTTCACTGTGATATTACATTAAAAGGACTTAAAATTCAAAATATATCTTTATTGATTTAGACAGAACATACAATTTTAAACAACTGTCCAATTTACTTATATTATCAAATTTGCTCAAATCGTTTGGTATCTTCTGTTGAAGGAGCAGCAATGCACTACTTGGAGCAGGCAGAAAACATCTACGGCTAGATTTAGAGTTCTGCGGCCAAAGGGGTGCGTTAGCTACGCGTGTATTTTTTCCCCCGCACCTTTTAAATACCGCTGGTATTTAGAGTTCACAGAACGGCTGCGTTAGGTTCCAAAAAGGGAGCGTATAGCATAATTTACCGCCACTGCAACTCTCAATACCAGCGGTGCTTACGGACGCGGCCAGCTTCAAAAACGTGCTCGTGCACGATTCCCCCATAGGAAACAATGGGGCAGTTTGAGCTGAAAAAAACCCTGCAAAAAAGCAGCGTTCAGCTCCAAACGCAGCCCCATTGTTTCTTATGGGGAAACACTTCCTAAGTCTGCACCTAACACCCTAACATGAACCCCGAGTCTAAACACCCCTAACCTTACACTTATTAACCCCTAATCTGCCACCCCCGCTATCGCTGACCCCTGCATATTATTTTTAACCCCTAATCTACCGCTCCGTACACCGCCGCAACCTACGTTATCCCTATGAACCCCTAATCTGCTGCCCCTAACCCCCGCCGACCCCTATATTATATTTATTAACCCCTAATCTGCCCCCCCAATGTCGCCGCTACCTACCTACAATTATTAACCCATAATCTGCCGACCAGACCTCACCGCTACTCTAATAAATGTATTATCCCCTAAAGCTAAGTCTAACCCTAACACCCCCCCTAAGTTAAATATAATTTTTATCTAACGAAATAAAATAAATCTTATTAAATAAATTATTCCTATTTAAAGCTAAATACTTACCTGTAAAATAAACCCTAATATAGCTACAATATAAAAAATAATTATATTGTAGCTATTTTAGGATTAATATTTATTTTACAGGCAACTTTGTATTTATTTTAACCAGGCACAATAGCTATTAAATAGTTAATAACTATTTAATAGCTACCTAGTTAAAATAATTACAAAATTACCTGTAAAATAAATCCTAACCTAAGTTACAATTAAACCTAACACTACACTATCAATAAATTAATTAAATAAACTACCTACAATTATCTACAATTAAATCAACTAAACTAAATTACAAAAAAACCCACTAAATTACAAAAAATAAAAAAAGATTACAAGAATTTTAAACTAATTACACCTACTCTAAGCCCCCTAAAAAAATAACAAAGCCCCCCAAAATAAAAAAAATGCCCTACCCTATTCTACAATAAAAATTGTAAAGCTCTTTTACCTTACCAGACAAAAGAGCAGAATTCTTTGGGGCATGCCCCGCAAAAGGCCCTTTTAAGGGCTGGTAAGGTAAAAGAGCTTTACAATTTTTATTGTAGAATAGGGTAGGGCATTTTTGTATTTTGGGGGGCTTTGTTATTTTATTAGGGGGGTTAGAGTAGGTGTAATTAGCTTAAAATTGTTGTAATATTTTTATAATGTTTGTAAATTATTTTTTTATTTTTTGTAACATTTCTTTTTTTTATTTTTGTACTTTAGTTAGTGTATTTATTTGTAGGTATTTGTATTTAATTTATTAATAGTGTAGTGTTAGGTTTAATTGTAACTTAGGTTAGGATTTATTTTACTGGTAATTTTGTAGTTCTTTTAGCTAGGTAGCTATTAAATAGTTATTAACTATTTAATAGCTATTGTACCTGGTTAAAATAAATACAATGTTGCCTGTAAAATAAATATAAATCCTAAAATAGCTACAATATAATTATTATTTATATTGTAGCTATATTAGGGTTTATTTTACAGGTAAGTATTTAGCTTTAAATAGGAATAATTTATTTAATAAGATTTATTTTATTTCGTTAGATAAATATTATATTTAACTTAGGGGGGTGTTAGGGTTAGGGTTAGACTTAGCTTTAGGGGTTAATACATTTATTATAGTAGCGGTGAGGTCCGGTCGGCAGATTAGGGGTTAATAATTGTAGGTAGGTAGCGGCGACATTGGGGGGGGGCAGATTAGGGGTTAATAAATATTATGTAGGTGTCGGTGGTGTTAGGGTCAGCAGATTAGGGGTACATAAGGATAATGTAGGTGGCGGCGGTGTGCGGTCGGCAGATTAGGGATTAAAAAATTTAATAGAGTGGCGGCGATGTGGGGGACCTTGGTTTAGGGGTACATAGGTAGTTTATGAGTGTTAGTGTACTTTAGAGCACAGTAGTTAAGAGCTTTATGAACCGGCGTTAGCCCTGAAAGCTCTTAACTCCTGGCTTTTCTCTGCGGCTGGAGTCTTGTCGTTTGATTTCTAACGCTCACTTCAGCCAAGACTCTAAATATCAGTGTTAGAAAGATCCCATTGAAAAGATAGGATACGCAATTGGCGTAGGGGGATCTGTGGTATGGAAAAGTCGCGGCTGGAAAGTGAGCGTTAGACCCTTTCCTGACTGACTCTAAATACCAGCGGGCAGCCAAAACCAGCGTTAGGACCCCCTAACGCTGGTTATGACGGCTAACGCAGAACTCTAAATCTAGACGCTAGTGAGCCAATGAGATGAAGCATATATTTTCAGTAACCAATCAAGCTCCAAGTAATGCATTGCCGCTCTTGCTCCTGAGCATACCCAGGTATCCATTTTTTTATCAAACGCAGGGCTGGCTCAAGATATTGTGCTGCCTGGGTCTGAGAATGCAATGACGCCCCCAGTAGTAACATTACTGATTAGCATATCAACCTACTTGCCTGGCCGCTGACCTTACTAAGCCTGCCTACCTGCATGCAACCAATACTTATGCACAACTGTGCAATAAGTGGAAAAGAAGTTAAGGACGAGATGCACTTGTCCCACTTTGAATGTCGCCCCTGGCTAGTTCTGGGTCTTTGTATATGATGAGGTTAAGCTGCTGGGAGCTTGTGACTTCTCCCAAGGAGATAGAGGACAGGAGTGGTCTGGGTGCTGCCCCTTGTCAAGCGCTGCCTGGGTCCCTTCGACCCATTTAGTCCCATCATTGAGCCGGCACTGATCAAAGGATACAAACAGAACAAAGCAAATTAGATAAAATAAGTAAATTGTAAAGTTGTTTAAGATTGTATGTTCTATCTGAATAATGATTTCATATCCCTTTAAAGTAATGTTTTTTTCATGCATCTAAAAGAACCCAATTTGATGTATAACAGTTTTTAGCTTTTTGAAAAATGAATCTTCCTACTGTTAAAAATATGGGAGCTTCTATCCCACGGACCAGCTGTGTACAGACATGCACTTCCTGTTAGTTTCAAAATAAAATAAACAGCATTAATGTAACCTCTCTCATGCAAAAATATTTAAATAGTGTGCTTTCATGTTAGTTGTAGACATTCATTGATTTTTACCGGGCATTAAAGTATAGATAGACAGATAGATAGAGATATATATATATATACAATATATATATATATATATATATATATATATATATATATATATATATATATATATATATATATATATTCATCACTATCTTGTAATATATCTACATATAATATAAATGTTTTTTGTTTTGTAGCCAAAGGACATCTAAGGTATGTGGAGTGTCACGCTGCTCCTCGCCATTGCCATGGACACGGTAGTTCCTGTGGGCGTGCGGCGATGACGTCATCGCCGCACGCCATTTCCTCTCTGATGCCGGTCAGATCACCTGTGAGTCCTCTTGGCGCAAATCTGCGCCTATGTTAGTACCTGTGTTACTTACCTCCAGTGCCCAAGTATAGGTTAGTCTTGTGCTTCCCTGGGTGCTATTATTCTGAACTGCTGTTACTTTGATTGCCTTATTGTTACCGAACTCTGCTTGTCTGACCACTCTTTTGCTTAACCCTTGAATTGCTGGATTGCCTTATTGTCACTGAACTCTGCTTGTCTGACCACTGTGCTGCTTAACCCTTGAATTGCTGGATTGCCTTATTGTTACTTAACTCTGCGTGTCTGACCACTCTGCTGCTTAACCCTTGAATTACCAGATTGCCTTATTGTTGCTGAACTCTGCTTGTCTGACCACTCTTCTGCTTAACACTTGAATTGCTGGATTGCCTTATTGTTACTTAACTCTGATTGTCTGAACACTCTGCTGCTTAACCCTTGAATTACCGGATTGCCTTATTGTTGATGACCTCTGCCTGTTTCTGACCATTCTACTGGTTTACCCCTGAACTGCTAAACTGCTGGATTGCCTTTCTATTGCAGAACTCTGCCTGTCTCTGACCATTCTCTGCCTTAACCTTATTGCCGTGAAGGACTACCCTGTCTACCGTGAGTACTGTTTACCTCATTTCTTAAACTCACTTTGTTCTGGGGTATTTCCTTATCCTTCCACTTGATGCCAGAATAAGAAGACTACTGGCCAAGTTTGGTCTGATAGGGAAATATTCCACGAGAATTACATTATATTTAGGCCATAGACCCAAATGAGGTAGCAAGAGCAGTCTCTCTTCAGGGACAGACCCTGGGAACCCATGTGTAACGTTTGTTAACTTCTTTTGCAACAAGTGTATCTTAAAGTTATGTAGCTCTTTTGTATTCAGAACCCAAAAGTCTCTGATAACTCAGGGTAAAGGTACTGTGAGCAAAGTTAATGAACAGTAGATGAGGAAACAGTTACTGTTACTGTTTATAGTGATACTTGTGTCTCCAGAGGCACTTTGTTTCTGCAGTGCAGAGTCTGGCTATAACGTTTTATACTTCTAAAAATCTTTAGTAATGTCTGCTGTAAAATATCAAGAGTTCAGAGTTCATTTGTAGTCTTCACACACACACACACACTCGGATAACACATTCATACAGTGAATCACTCAATAGGAACTGAGAGCCAGATATAAGAAGTTACAATGAACAGTTATGCAAACCTGTTAGTAATGAATACCCAACGAAATACACGGACACACTGGTACTAAGAGGAAATGAATGGCTGGTATACTTCTGTCCTAATACATGAAATTCGCCAAGACAGGATAATATAATAACAGTCTAGTTGGTACCTGGATCCTCCATGAAGCGTTGCTTGTTTGCGCTGGCGCGAGTGTGCGTGACGCACGTCCGGTGTTGCGGTAAACTGTGTCCTCGATGCTGTAACAAAGCAGACAGCTGACTTCTGTCAGCGTGTGGAACGAGGAATAAGTTAACCATAAAGTTCCGTGTAGGGAAAATGACCTGTTATTATTCAAAGGAAAAGGTAGTACACAAATTAGTAGCGTAGCGGTAATGAAAGTTAGCTTCAGTAAGTAGAATACTGTGATGGTAGTCAAAAAGGAGCTAAAAGGTAGATCTTGATCAGAATAGCTGTGAAGCACAAGTCCTTCAATATTCAGGCAGGGAAGTGGGAGAACAGGAAGCCTTATAAAGGGTCAGAGGTTAGGAAAGGGATATACCGTAAAGGTATATCACATACCCCCCCCCTTCAAGGACCCCCGTATCCACTACTAAGAAGGTTTTGCAGGGTATCTTCGGTGGAAGGCTGCCTGAAGCAGAGGTGCATGAATATCTGTGTGTGATACCCAGGAATTCTCCTCTACCCCATAGCCTTTCCACTTGACCAAATACTGAAGAGATCCTCTCCGTACCCGGGAATCAAGTATGTGTTCAACTTCGAATTCAGGTTCATCACAGAGAACTATGGGTGGAGGTGGCGTGTTTCGAGGGACAGAGTTATAAGGTTTCAGTAATGACACATGAAAAACGGGATGCAACCTACAGTCTGCAGGTAGTTTCAACAGCATTTGGATTGATTATGGAAATGATGGAGTACGGCCCTATGTATTGATTAGCCAATTTTTTACTGGGGAGTTGAAGTTTCATATGCTTGGTGGAGAGAAGAACTAAATCACCAATTTTGTAAGATGGAGTTGGTGAATGATGTTGATCATTGTATTTCTTCTAGCGGTCCTTTGCTTCAGTTAAGTGGAGTTTTATTATTTCTAATCTGTTTTTAAGAGTAGAGGAGAAATCAGATATACTTTGACAGGGTATGGTGGTATGTGATATGGCTATTGTAGAGGGATGATAGCCATAAGTGGCGAAAAAGGGTGTCATCTTAGTGGATGATGACATTGAATTGTTGTAAGAGAATTCCGCCATGGGGAGATATTCTATCCAATCATCCTGTAGATGGATGAGATAACATCTTAGGAATTGCTCCAGAGTCTGGTTTAAGCGTTCAGTCAAACCATTGGTTTGAGGATGAAAAGATGTTGAGTACCTTGTGTCTATCTGCAAAAGTTTACACAAGGATCTCCAAAGGGCAGAGGTAAATTGTGTACCCCGGTCTGTAATGATGGTAGTGGGTATGCCATGTAAACGTACAATGTTATCTAGGAAAACTTTAGTTGTGGTCATAGCAGTAGATAACCTCTTGAGGGGTATAAAATGCGCCAGTTTTGTTAGGTGGTCAACAACCACTAATATAGTATTAAACTGTTGAGATGCTGGTAAATCTACTATGAAGTCCATTGATATGGTGGACCAAGGCACATTCGGTATTGGTAGCGGTGTGAGATAACCTATCGTTTTTTTGTGTACAATCTTGTTTCTTGCACAAGTGTCACAAGTCTTTATATGAGTAATTATGGATTGCTCCATTTGGGGCCACCAAAAGAATCGTTTAACTAATTCAGTGTTTTTTTTGTATGCCTTTGTGTCCTGCTAATACATTGTCGTGATGATGTCGTAGGATAACATCTCTGAATGTCTTAGGGACATAAATTGTATTGTTGTGTAGGAGAAGTCCCGTATTTTTGTCTTTCACACAATCTTTTGGCAAGTCTGTTTCTTTGTTAACCTCGACGACGATCTCTGTTTCCAAAGATGTGAGGGATCTTAAGAATTTTTCTTGAGGAATAATTGGGTTTAGAGTCTCCATACTTAGGCCTAGATTTAGAGTTCGGCGGTAAAAGGGCTGTTAACGCTCCGCGGGTTTTTTTCTGGCCGCACCATAAATTTAACTCTGGTATCGAGAGTTCAAACAAATGCTGCGTTAGGCTCCAAAAAAGGAGCGTAGAGCATTTTTACCGCAAATGCAACTCTCGATACCAGAGTTGCTTACGGACGCGGCCGGCATCAAAAACGTGCTCGTGCACGATTCTCCCATAGGAAACAATGGGGCTGTTTGAGCTGAAAAAAAACCTAACACCTGCAAAAAAGCAGCGTTCAGCTCCTAACGCAGCCCCATTGTTTCCTATGGGGAAACACTTCCTACGTCTGCACCTAACACCCTAACATGTACCCCGAGTCTAAACACCCCTAACCTTACACTTATTAACCCCTAATCTGCCGCCCCCGCTATCGCTGACCCCTGCATTACACTTTTAACCCCTAATCTGCCGCTCCGTAAACCGCCGCCACCTACGTTATCCCTATGTACCCCTAATCTGCTGCCCTAACATCGCCGACCCCTATGTTATATTTATTAACCCCTAATCTGCCCCCCACAACGTCGCCGACACCTACCTACACTTATTAACCCCTAATCTGCCGAGCGGACCTGAGCGCTACTATAATAAAGTTATTAACCCCTAATCCGCCTCACTAACCCTATCATAAATAGTATTAACCCCTAATCTGCCCTCCCTAACATCGCCGACACCTACCTTCAATTATTAACCCCTAATCTGCCGACCGGAGCTCACCGCTATTCTAATAAATGTATTAACCCCTAAAGCTAAGTCTAACCCTAACACTAACACCCCCCTAAGTTAAATATAATTTTTATCTAACGAAATAAATTAACTCTTATTAAATAAAAGATTCCTATTTAAAGCTAAATACTTACCTGTAAAATAAATCCTAATATAGCTACAATATAAATTATAATTATATTATAGCTATTTTAGGATTAATATTTATTTTACAGGCAACTTTGTAATTATTTTAACCAGGTACAATAGCTATTAAATAGTTAAGAACTATTTAATAGTTACCTAGTTAAAATAATTACAAATTTACCTGTAAAATAAATCCTAACCTAAGATATAATTAAACCTAACACTACCCTATCAATAAAATAATTAAATAAACTACCTACAATTACCTACAATTAACCTAACACTACACTATCAATAAATTAATTAAACACAATTGCTACAAATAAATAAAATTAAATAAACTATCTAAAGTACAAAAAATAAAAAAGAACTAAGTTACAGAAAATAATAAAATATTTACAAACATAAGAAAAATATTACAACAATTTTAAACTAATTACACCTACTCTAAGCCCCCTAATAAAATAACAAAGCCCCCCAAAATAAAAAATTCCCTACCCTATTCTAAAATACAAATATTACAAGCTCTTTTACCTTACCAGCCCTGAACAGGGCCCTTTGCGGGGCATGCCCCAAGAATTTCAGCTCTTTTGCCTGTAAAAAAAAACATACAATACCCCCCCCCCAACATTACAACCCACCACCCACATACCCCTAATCTAACCCAAACCCCCCTTAAATAAACCTAACACTACCCCCCTGATGATCTTCCTACCTTGTCTTCACCATGCCAGGTTCACCGATCCGTCCTGGCTCCAAGATCTTCATCCACCCCAAGCGGGGGCTAGACATCCACTGAAGAAGTCCAGAAGAGGGTCCAAAGTCTTCCTCCTATCCGGCAAGAAGAGGACATCCGGACCGGCAAACATCTTCTCCAAGCGGCATCTTCTATCTTCTTCCATCCGATGACGACCGGCTCCATCTTGAAGACCTCCAGCGCGGATCCATCCTCTTCTTCCGACGACTAGACGACGAATGACGGTTCCTTTAAGGGACGTCATCCAAGATGGCGTCCCTCGAATTCCGATTGGCTGATAGGATTCTATCAGCCAATCGGAATTAAGGTAGGAATTTTCTGATTGGCTGATGGAATCAGCCAATCAGAATATAGTTCAATCCGATTGGCTGATCCAATCAGCCAATCAGATTGAGCTCGCATTCTATTGGCTGTTCCGATCAGCCAATAGAATGCGAGCTCAATCTGATTGGCTGATTGGATCAGCCAATCGGATTGAACTATATTCTGATTGGCTGATTCCATCAGCCAATCAGAAAATTCCTACCTTAATTCCGATTGGCTGATAGAATCCTATCAGCCAATCGGAATTCGAGGGACGCCATCTTGGATGACGTCCCTTAAAGGAACCGTCATTCGTCGTCTAGTCGTCGGAAGAAGAGGATGGATCCGCGCTGGAGGTCTTCAAGATGGAGCCGGTCGTCATCGGATGGAAGAAGATAGAAGATGCCGCTTGGAGAAGATGTTTGCCGGTCCGGATGTCCTCTTCTTGCCGGATAGGAGGAAGACTTTGGACCCTCTTCTGGACTTCTTCAGTGGATGTCTAGCCCCCGCTTGGGGTGGATGAAGATCTTGGAGCCAGGACGGATCGGTGAACCTGGCATGGTGAAGACAAGGTAGGAAGATCATCAGGGGGGTAGTGTTAGGTTTATTTAAGGGGGGTTTGGGTTAGATTAGGGGTATGTGGGTGGTGGGTTGTAATGTTGGGGGGGGGGTATTGTATGTTTTTTTTTACAGGCAAAAGAGCTGAAATTCTTGGGGCATGCCCCGCAAAGGGCCCTGTTCAGGGCTGGTAAGGTAAAAGAGCTTGTAATATTTGTATTTTAGAATAGGGTAGGGAATTTTTTATTTTGGGGGGCTTTGTTATTTTATTAGGGGGCTTAGAGTAGGTGTAATTAGTTTAAAATTGTTGTAATATTTTTCTTATGTTTGTAAATATTTTATTATTTTCTGTAACTTAGTTCTTTTTTATTTTTTGTACTTTAGATAGTTTATTTAATTTTATTTATTTGTAGCAATTGTGTTTAATTAATTTATTGATAGTGTAGTGTTAGGTTAATTGTAGGTAATTGTAGGTAGTTTATTTAATTATTTTATTGATAGGGTAGTGTTAGGTTTAATTATATCTTAGGTTAGGATTTATTTTACAGGTAAATTTGTAATTATTTTAACTAGGTAACTATTAAATAGTTCTTAACTATTTAATAGCTATTGTACCTGGTTAAAATAATTACAAAGTTGCCTGTAAAATAAATATTAATCCTAAAATAGCTATAATATAATTATAATTTATATTGTAGCTATATTAGGATTTATTTTACAGGTAAGTATTTAGCTTTAAATAGGAATTATTTATTTAATAAGAGTTAATTTATTTCGTTAGATAAAAATTATATTTAACTTAGGGGGGTGTTAGTGTTAGGGTTAGACTTAGCTTTAGGGGTTAATACATTTATTAGAATAGCGGTGAGCTCCGGTCGGCAGATTAGGGGTTAATAATTGAAGGTAGGTGTCGGCGATGTTAGGGAGGGCAGATTAGGGGTTAATACTATTTATGATAGGGTTAGTGAGGCGGATTAGGGGTTAATAACTTTATTATAGTAGCGCTCAGGTCCGCTCGGCAGATTAGGGGTTAATAAGTGTAGGTAGGTGTCGGCGACGTTGTGGGGGGCAGATTAGGGGTTAATAAATATAACATAGGGGTCGGCGATGTTAGGGGTAGCAGATTAGGGGTACATAGGGATAACGTAGGTGGCGGCGATTTGCGGTCGGAAGATTAGGGGTTAATTATTTTAAGTAGCTTGCGGCGACGTTGTGGGGGGCAAGTTAGGGGTTAATAGATATAATACAGGGGTCGGCGGTGTTAGGGGCAGCAGATTAGGGGTACATAAGTATAACGTAGGTGGCGGTCGGCAGATTAGGGGTTAAAAATTTTAATCGAGTGGCGGCGATGTGGGGGGACCTCGGTTTAGGGGTACATAGGTAGTTTATGGGTGTTAGTGTACTTTAGGGTACAGTAGTTAAGAGCTTTATAAACCGGCGTTAGCCAGAAAGCTCTTAACTCCTGCTATTTTCAGGCGGCTGGAATCTTGTCGTTAGAGCTCTAACGCTCACTGCAGAAACGACTCTAAATACCAGCGTTACAAAGATCCCATTGAAAAGATAGGCTACGCAAATGGCGTAGGGGGATCTGCGGTATGGAAAAGTCGCGGCTGAAAAGTGAGCGTTAGACCCTTTAATCACTGACTCCAAATACCAGCGGGCGCCCAAAACCAGCGTTAGGAGCCTCTAACGCTGGTTTTGACGGCTACCGCCGAACTCTAAATCTAGGCCAGTGTTTGTTATCAGAAATTCTGGATAGAGCGTCAGCTTTAAAATTTGAGTTACTGGGTCTGTATGTGATCAAGAAATCGAACCTATCTAGGAACAGCGACCATCTAACCTGACGGGCCGACAAGGTTTTGTTCTTTTTAAGGTATTCGAGATTCTTGTGGTCGGTGAATATTAGAAATGGCTCTGTAGACCCTTCCAAGATCGTCATTTTAAAGGAAGCTATGCAGCCTAGCCATGAGATCTCTTTTAAACCCCAGGAGGTGGTAAGTTCAGTGGCCTCTTTAATAATATCCAAGTAGTTTATGGTAATTACCAACTTCGGGTCCGGGCAAAGCTGCACTCCCAAGTGTCTAATGGTATTCTGTGACCACTGGAAGGAATACAACGTTCGTAAGATGTCCAGCTCAAATGTCGGGATGCCAACAGGCAAAGCTTCAGTTTTGGAGACATTAACCTTGTAATAACAGTGGGCTCCGAAATTGGATATGAGGTCAAAAAGAGCAGGTAAGGAACCTAATGGATTTGTGAGGAATAACGTCACGTCATCAGCGAACAGTGCTATTTTTGTAACTTCTCTCCTGAATCTGACTCCCTGTATTACTTGGGAGTTCCTAATGGCCTGGGCCAAAGGCTCAATAGCCAGTGTAAAGATGAGGGGCGATAGGGGGCACCCCTGTCTAGTACCATTAGCGATGTGGATTTCAGGGGAAACAAATCCTAAACCTTTAACCACTGCAGAGGGACAGAAGTACAAGGCTCGAATCGCCCCAATCACCTCCCCCGGTATGCCAAACTGGTCCAGCGTATACCACAAGTAGTCCCATCTGACCCTGTCGAATGCTTTTTCTGCATCCAGTGACAGGGCCAGCATGGGTAACTTCAACCGAGAATATCAAGCACTTTTCGGCAATTATCTGGGCCTTCTCTGCCGTGAGTAAATCCGACCTGGTCGCGGTGAACTACCTTCGGGAGCAGGCCATCGAGACGGCTATCCCACAATTTTGCATACAATTTGACATCCCCATTAATCAACGAGATCAGTCTATAACTAGAACACTGGGAGGGGTCTTTGTTCGGTTTAGGGATCGGTAGAATTATTGCCTTTAGGAACTCCCTGTTGAATGAGCCTGACTCTCGGGCTTCTGAAAAAACCTTGAGGAGGATCCCATTTAGTTCTGTCTTGTAAAGTTTGTAAAAGGCCGTCGGAAATCCGTCCGGTCCTGGTGCCTTATTATTTTGGGTATGCTTAATGGCTAGATTAAGCTCAGCCGGAGAGAACGGCGCCCTAAGCGCTTCTCTATCTCTATCTGGCAAAGATGGTAGGTTCAGGTCTCGCAGAAAATCAATTATATTTTGTACAGAGGATTCTCTGTCAGCCATTGAGGGCTGAAGATGATAAAGTTCCGAATAATAGGCCGCAAAAGTCTCCCCAATATCCCTAGGCGAAGAGACTGCAGTGTCTCCTCTGTGGAGTGTCATTATCCTGGCTGCCGCAGTTCTACCTCTCAACTTATGGGCTAGCAGCGTCGAGGCTTTATTTCCCTGACAATAGATTAATTTCTTGAATCTAGCGTAAGATTCCTTCACTCTCTCCAACTCCCTATCACCTAGTTGCGCTCTAATATTGTTAATTTTTTCTGCTAGGGGGGTAGATGGGGATTTCTTATTTTCCTGTTCCACTGATCATAGTTCGTCCATAAGGAGGCCCAAGGGGGAACCTGTCCGCCGTCGAAGCATTGCCTGTCTCCTAATACATATCCCTCTGACATAGGCCTTTAAGGTAGCCCATACCGTCTGAGATGGCCTATCTGGGGTTTCATTTATGTTCAAGAACTCGATAATAGAGTTCTGGAGTGAGGCCTTAAAAGCTTTATCTTGAAGAGCTTGTTTTGGAAATTTCCAGCTAGGTCTAGACATTTTGGTTAAATCATTGGAGAGGGTGAATGTAATAATATCATGGTCTGACCATGAGCAAACTCTGATATGTGACATTAAAACTCTGTCGAGTGTCCATGAATCTGTGAAAAAATGGTCTAGTCTCGAGTAGGAGTTATGGGGTCTGGAGTAGTATGCATAGTCCATATCACTTTGGTGTTGTGTCCTCCAGATAAGTGTTGTTTTTTTTAAATGTACACTACTGTTACACCAGATATGAGTGGTGGCACTGGGCAAGTGGGCACAGTATACGCTGTGAGCCTGACACACACGCTGGCAGGCAACTGCAATTAGATTACACAGGGAAAAAAAAAAAGCAGACTGATGTTCTAGCCCTAAAAAGGGCTTTTTGGGGTGCTGTCCTTACAGCAGAGATCAGATGAGTCCTTCAGGACTGTAGTGGACACTGAATACACTAGCCTAGCTATCGATTTCCCGATTAAATCGGCAGCAGCTACACTGTCCCTCCTCTCACTAAGAATGCAGCTTCCGAATGAATCTAAAATGGATGCTGTCCGGGAGGTAGGAGGGTCTGGGAGGGAGGGTCTGCTGCTAATTGGCTGGAATGTGTCTGCTGACTGTGAGGCACAGGGTCAAAGTTTTACTCAATGATGACGAATAGGGGGTGGATCGAACATCGCATATGTTCGCCCGCCGCAGTGAACGCAAACAAGCTATGTTCGCCGGGAACTATTCGCCGGCGAACTATTCGCGACATCACTAAGCCTTGTTTTTTACAAAAAAAATACCAGCAGCTGCTGGTGATGTGGAATGTGAAATAAAGCCTTTCCTAAGGTTTTCATCTAGATACGTGTGTAGGTGATTGAGTTCATTTTGGAATAGTGGATATATTTTCCCATAGGGGATTTGTGAGCCAGGGATTATGTCTATGGGACAATCAAAGAGCCTGGTGGTAAGCTTTCGGCTTCTTTGAGGTCAAACACATCTACCAAATCAGAATATGCCAGGGGTAAACCAGTCTCAATTCTTGATATGGAACAGTGAGGGTAACAAGTTCTGGAACAATACTCAGAAGAGAGCTGAAGTGTATTATGAGACCAATCTAACTATGTTTGGATTATGTGTGTTTAGCCATGAATACCCCAGTATTACTGAATGTTTGTTAATGGGAATGATATCGTATGTTAAGTATTCAGTGTGTTCTTCTAGTGTTGTTGTAAGAAGTGGTATGGTGTAATGGGTTATAGGACCCTTTTGAATTAGTGAACCATCAATTAATTTGACAAAAACTGGTTGCAGTTTACACACAGTAGGAATTTTATTTTTCTGAACATAAGTAGCATCAATATATTTCCCTGATGCTCCAGAGTCTATTAAGGCGTCAGTCTGGATAAGTATTTGGTCCCACTGCAAAGAAATGGATAAGGTGAGTTGATTAGGAACACTTATATTACATATTGTTGTTGAGGTTTTGATCTTACCCTTCTTTTGTTTGGCAAATAGAGGGCATGAAGAGACTGAATGCTCTTTATGAGCGCAATAGAGGCAGAGGTTCGCCAATCTCCTTCTGGTCTTTTCTTCTCCAGTTAAAGGTCCTTTAATAGCACCTATTTAAATAGGTGTGGTTTGGGTAAGGTATTTGTCTTGTGAAGAGGTGGTTGGGACCACACGTCTTGGAGTTGAATCATAGTAGCCCTTTTTAGTCTTTCTTTCTCTCAGCCTACGGTCTAAAGTAGTACTGAGTTTAATTAATGCTGGGAGTGTCTCTGGTATTTCTAGATGAGAGAGTTCGTCCTTCAAGGCCTCTGAGAGTCCCAAACGGAACTGATTTCTCAAGCTGATCTCATTCCAAAGTGAGTCGGCAGCCCACATTTGGAAGTCAGTGGTATATTCTTCCACTGTTCTTTTCCATTGTTTGAGTGCTCTTAATTTCGTTTCAGCGTTTAGTTGGCTGTTTGATTACTCATAGAGACTTGATAATGCTGCAAAGAAATTATGGCCTAGATTTGGAGATGGCGGTAGCCGTGAAAACCAGCGTTAGAGGCTCCTAACGCTGGTTTTAGGCTACCACCGGTATTTGGAGTCAGTCAAAAAAGGGTCTAACGCTCACTTTTCAGCCGCGACTTTTCCATACCGCAGATCCCCTTACGTCAATTGCGTATCCTATCTTTTCAATGGGATCTTCCTAACTCCGGTATTTAGAGTCGTGGCTGAAGTGAGCGTTAGAATTCTAACGACAAAACTCCAGCCGCAGAAAAAAGTCAGTAGTTAAGAGCTTTCTGGGCTAACGCCGGTTCATAAAGCTCCTAACTACTGTGCTCTAAAGTACACTAACACCCATAAACTACCTATGTACCCCTAAACCGAGGTCCCCCCACATCGCCGCCACTCGATTACATTTTTTAACCCCTAATCTGCCGACTGCCACCTACGTTATCCTTATGTACCCCTAATCTGCTGCCCCTAACACCGCCGACCCCTATATTATATTTATTAACCCCTAATCTGCCCCCCTCAACGTCGCCGCCAGCTACCTACACTTATTAACCCCTAATCTGCCGAGCAGATCTCACCGCTACTATAATAAAGTTATTAACCCCTAATCCGCCTCACTCCCGCCTCAATAACCCTATAATAAATAGTATTAACCCCTAATCTGCCCTCCCTAACATCGCCGACACCTAACTTCAATTATTAACCCCTAATCTGCCGACCGAATCTCGCCGCTATTCTAATAAATGGATTAACCCCTAAAGCTAAGTCTAACCCTAACACTAACACCCCCCTAAGTTAAATATAATTTAAATCTAACGAAATAAATTAACTCTTATTAAATAAATTATTCCTATTTAAAGCTAAATACTTACCTGTAAAATAAATCCTAATATAGCTACAATATAAATTATAATTATATTATAGCTATTTTAGGATTTATATTTATTTTACAGGTAACTTTGTATTTATTTTAACCAGGTACAATAGCTATTAAATAGTTAAGAACTATTTAATAGCTAAAATAGTTAAAATAATTACAAAATTACCTGTAAAATAAATTCTAACCTAAGTTACAATTAAACCTAACACTACACTATCAATAAATTAATTAAATACAATACCTACAAATAACTACAATTAAATAAACTAACTAAAGTACAAAAAATAAAAAAGAACTAAGTTACAAAAAATAAAAAAATATTTACAATTTTAAACTAATTACACCTACTCTAAGCCCCCTAATAAAATAACAAAGCCCCCCAAAATAAAAAATGCCCTACCCTATTCTAAATTACTAAAGTTCAAAGCTCTTTTACCTTACCAGCCCTGAACAGGGCCCTTTGCGGGGCATGCCCCAAAGAATTCAGCTCTTTTGCCTGTAAAAAAAAACATACAATACCCACCCCAACATTACAACCCACCACCCACATACCCCTAATCTAACCCAAACCCCCCTTAAATAAACCTAACACTAAGCCCCTGAAGATCTTCCTACCTTGTCTTCACCATGCCAGGTATGACCGTCCGTTCCAGGCTCCGATATCTTCATCTAAGCCCAAGCGGGGGCTAGACATCCATCATCCGACGGCTGAAGAAGTCCAGAAGAGGCTCCAAAGTCTTCATCCTATCCGGGAAGAAGAGTAGATCCGGACCGGCAACCATCTTCTTCCAAGCGGCATCTTCTATCTTCATCCAATGAGGACCGGCTCCATCTTGAAGACCTCCACCGCGGACCCATCTTCTTCCGACGACTTCCCGACGAATGACGGTTCCTTTAAGGGACGTCATCCAAGATGACGTCCCTCGAATTCCGATTGGCTGATAGGATTCTATCAGCCAATCGGAATTAAGGTAGGAAAATTCTGATTGGCTGATGGAATCAGCCAATCAGAATCAAGTTCAATCCGATTGGCTGATCCGATCAGCCAATCAGATTGAGCTCGCATTCTATTGGCTGATCGGAACAGCCAATAGAATGCGAGCTCAATCTGATTGGCTGATTGAATCAGCCAATCGGATTGAACTTGATTCTGATTGGCTGATTCCATCAGCCAATCAGAATTTTCCTACCTTAATTCCGATTGGCTGATAGAATCCTATCAGCCAATCGGAATTCGAGGGACACCATCTTGGATGACGTCCCTTAAAGAAACCGTCATTCGTCGGGAAGTCGTCGTCGGAAGAAGATGGGTCCGCGGTGGAGGTCTTCAAGATGGAGCCGGTCCTCATCGGATGAAGATAGAAGATGCCGCTTGGAAGAAGATGGTTGCCGGTCCGGATCTACTCTTCTTCCCGGATAGGATGAACACTTTGGAGCCTCTTCTGGACTTCTTCAGCCGTCGGATGATGGATGTCTAGCCCCCGCTTGGGCTTAGATGAAGATATCGGAGCCTGGAACGGACGGTCATACCTGGCATGGTGAAGACAAGGTAGGAAGATCTTCAGGGGCTTAGTGTTAGGTTTATTTAAGGGGGGTTTGGGTTAGATTAGGGGTATGTGGGTGGTGGGTTGTAATGTTGGGGGGGGTATTGTATGTTTTTTTTACAGGCAAAAGAGCTGAATTCTTTGGGGCATGCCCCGCAAAGGGCCCTGTTCAGGGCTGGTAAGGTAAAAGAGCTTTGAACTTTAGTAATTTAGAATAGGGTAGGGCATTTTTTATTTTGGGGGGCTTTGTTATTTTATTAGGGGGCTTAGAGTAGGTGTAATTAGTTTAAAATTGTTGTAATATTTTTCTTATGTTTGTAAATATTTTTTTATTTTTTGTAACTTAGTTCTTTTTTATTTTTTGTACTTTAGTTAGTTTATTTAATTGTAGTTATTTGTAGGTATTGTATTTAATTAATTTATTGATAGTGTAGTGTTAGGTTTAATTGTAGGTATTGTATTTAATTAATTTATTGATAGTGTAGTGTTAGGTTTAATTGTAACTTAGGTTAGGATTTATTTTACAGGTAATTTTGTAATTATTTTAACTATTTTAGCTATTAAATAGTTCTTAACTATTTAATAGCTATTGTACCTGGTTAAAATAAATACAAAGTTACCTGTTAAATAAATATTAATCCTAAAATAGCTATAATATAATTATAATTTATATTGTAGCTATATTAGGATTTATTTTACAGGTAAGTATTTAGCTTTAAATAGGAATAATTTATTTAATAAGAGTTAATTTATTTCGTTAGATTTAAATTATATTTAATTTAGGGGGGTGTTAGTGTTAGGGTTAGACTTAGCTTTAGGGGTTAATCCATTTATTAGAATAGCGGCGAGATTCGGTCGGCAGATTAGGGGTTAATGTTTGAAGTTAGGTGTCGGCGATGTTAGGGAGGGCAGATTAGGGGTTAATACTATTTATTATAGGGTTAGTGAGGCGGATTAGGGGTTAATAACTTTATTATAATAGCGGTGCGGTCCGCTCGGCAGATTAGGGGTTAATAAGTGTAGGCAGGTGGAGGCGACGTTGTGGGGGGCAGATTAGGGGTTAATAAATATAATATAGGGGTCGGCGGTGTTAGGGGCAGCAGATTAGGGGTACATAGGGATAATGTAAGTAGCGGCGGTTTACGGAGCGGCAGATTAGGGGTTAATAATAATATGCAGGGGTCAGCGATAGCGGGGCGGCAGAATAGGGGTTAATAAGTGTAAGGTATGGGGTGTTTAGACTCGGGGTACATGTTAGAGTGTTAGGTGCAGACGTAGGAAGTGTTTCCCCATAGCAAACAATGGGGCTGCGTTAGGAGCTGAACGCGGCTTTTTTGCAGGTGTTAGGTTCAGCTCAAACAGCCCCATTGTTTTCTATGGGGGAATCGTGCACGAGCACGTTTTTGAGGCTGGCCGCGTCCGTAAGCAACTCTGGTATCGAGAGTTGCAGTGGCGTTAAATATGCTCTACGCTCCTTTTTTGGAGCCTAACGCAGCCATTCTGTGGACTCTCAATACCAGAGTTATTTTAAAGGTGCGGCCAGAAAAAAGCCAGCGTTAGCTACGCGGGTCGTTACCGACAAAACTCTAAATCTAGCCGTATGTAAGGAATCTAAAATTGGGTTATTGCTCTCAAAGAACCTATTGGCCTAAGTACGTGGATCCCCACTTAAATAGGATGTAGTGATACATACTCTAATTCTCTCTATAGGATAGGTGCGCGGTTTCATGGAGAATAGAAGATGACATGCGTTTTTGAAGTCGCAAAATTCCGACGCTTACCTGAGAAGGGCATAGGTGTTTGTATGTGTGGCTCAGGTACCTGTGGTTCTTTAGCAGTTAAACAGTCCTTTTTTTTATCTCATTAGGATCCATGGTTGCCTATTTGTTTGCAAACAGGATTCTAATCCAATTGGCCTGAATATTATTTAACATTTGTTAACTTCTTTTGTAACAAGTGTATCTTAAAGTTATGTAGCTCTTTTGTATTCAGAACCCAAAAGTCTCTGATAACTCAGGGTAAAGGTACTGTGAGCAAAGTTAATGAACAGTAGATGAGGAAACAGTTACTGTTACTGTTTATAGTGATACTTGTGTCTCCAGAGGCACTTTGTTTCTGCAGTGCAGAGTCTGGCTATAATGTTTTATACTTAGTAAATTCTTTAGGAATGTCTGCTGTAAAATATCAAGAGTTCAGAGTTCGTTTTTTGTAGTCTTCACACACACACACACTCAGATAACACATTCATACAGTGAATCACTCAATAGGAAGCCGGATATAAGAAGTTACAATGAACGGTTATGCAAACCTGTTAGTAATGAATACCCAACAAAATACACGGACACACTGGTACTAAGAGGAAATGAATGGCTGGTATACTTCTGTCCTAATACATGAAATTCGCCAAGACAGGATAATATAATAACAGTCTAGTTGATACCTGAATCCTCCATGAAGCGTTGCTTGTTTGCGCTGCACCGAGTGTATGCGTGACTCACTTCCGGTCCTGCGGTAAGCTGTGTAACAAAGCAGACAGCTGACTTCTGTCAGCGTGTGGAACGAGGATTAAGTTGTTAACCATAAAGTTCCGTGTAGGGAAAATTAACTGTTATTATTCAAAGGAAAAGGTAGTACACAAATTAGTAGCGTAGCGGTAATGAAAGTTAGCTTCAGTAAGTAGAATACTGTGATGGTAGTCAAAAAGGAGCTAAAAGGAAGAGCTTGATCAGAATAGCTGTGAAGCACAAGTCCTTCAATATTCAGGCAGGGAAGTGGGAGAACAGGAAGCCTTATAAAGGGTCAGAGGTTAGGAAAGGGATATACCTTAAAGGTATATCACACTATGCCATACATTTGCAGAATGTGGATTCTAAACTTGAGGCTATAACCGCTATATATAACACAGCCAGTCCCTGCTGCTAGTGCTGCAACCTCCCCCCCTGTTTCTGGTAATATACCCCGGATACCGTTGCCTGACAAGTATGATGGTACTACCAACTGTAGGGGTTTTCTCAACCAGTGCAGGCTCTACTTCCGCAATGACCCTCACACCTTCCAGTCTCATCAGTCAAAGGTCACTTTCATAATTTCTTTATTGAAAGACAAGGCTCTAGCCTGGGTCTCTTACCTTTTGGAACAGAGTGTTCAGCTCCTGAACGGTGCAGATACATTCATTTCTGCATTATCTTCCTTATTTGGGACCTCTGGCCGCACGTCTGCTGCAGAATACTCTCTCTTGGATCTCTGCCAGAACAACAGATCAGTGGCACAATATGCCACCGAGTTTTGCACCTTGGCACATGAAACCACTATGGATGGCAGTGTTCTCAAAATGGCCTTCAGGAGAGGCCTACATGAGCGCATCAAGGATGAGCACACTTATCGTGATGTTCCATCTTTCCTGGATGAATTCATAACACTTTGCATCAGTCTGGATTCTCGCTTTCAGAAGAGACAAGCTGAGAGCTTGTAGAATCCTTTCCTCTCCTCCTCCTACCCGCCCAGTCTCTAGACTATCCTCTACCCCTTCAGCACCTCCAGTTACCTCTGAAGAGGAACCCATGGATCTCTCTTCCCTTAAGCCCTCTGAATCTGAAAGACAGAGAAGGAGATTAAGATTGTGTTTCTATTGTGGTTCTAATTCACACCAACTCAAGAATTGTGATATACTGTCAGGAAAAGTCAACGCTTAGATGATAAAAGTGGGGTACCTATAAGCCTGGCCACTACTAATTCCCCTCACTCTTCTCGGATCCTGGTACCTGTTACCCTTACCTTTCTTCAGAATTATGCCCACGCTCAAGCCTTTATTGATTCAGGGACAGCTGGAAATTTTCTAGATCACCGTTTCATGATTCACGCAGGGCTGCCTCTTCTTCAGAAAAAAAAATGTCTTAAAATAACCACTCTGGATGGCACTCCCCTTGGATCAGGTTTAATCCATTTGGAATCAGCACCCCTAACCATGACTATGGGAGTCCTACATACTGAACAGTTGCAGTTCAATGTCATAAATTCTCATGCACAATGAGTTATGCTTGGTCTTCCTTGGTTACGTAAACACAATCCTCAATTTGACTGGACTGAGGGACAGTTGGCCTCCTGTTTTTACTCCTGCGTGGCTAAGGTTACTCCGCTGCATCACGTCCCCATAGCCAGCCTTCTGTCCTCTTCTAATCTTCCCTCAGTATAGGCTCAGTATAGGCAGAATTTACTGATGTTTTTGAAACGAAAGCAGCTGATGTGCTGCCACCCCATCCGCTCTCCAAAGCTGAAACCAAGGCCATGGACGAATATATATCAAAGAGAACCTAGCTAATGGCTTTATTTGCTCTTCCTCTTCTTCTGCCGGGGCTGGCTTCTTTTTTGTCAGTAAAAAAGGATGGTTGTCTCAGACCCTGTATCGACTACAGAGCCCTAAACAACATTAAAATTAAGAATCATTATCCTATTCCTTTGATCACTGAATTATATGATTCACTCCAAAATGCTTGCTACTTTACAAAGTTGGATCTACGTGGGGCATACAATCTCATTCGTATCTTCCAGGGACATAAGTGGAAGACTGCATTCAACACGAGATCAGGGCATTACGAATACCTCGTAATGCCTTTTGGTTTGTGCAATGCCCCTGCTGTCTTCCAAGCATTCGTCAATGATGTCTTCCTTGACCTCCTTAATTGCACTGTCATCGTCTATTTGACTTCCTCATATTCTCCTCCACCCTTGAGGAGCATCATGAACATGTAAAACAGATACTTCTTCGCCTCAGAAACAATTCTTTGGTCAAACTGGAGAAATGTGAGTTTCATCAAGTTCAGATCTAGTTCATTGGATATGTCATCTCAAAGGAGGCTTTTGCCATAGATCCTACAAAGCTAACCGCAGTTCTGGAATGGCTTCAACCCACCTCATTTAAGGAACTACAGAGATTCTTGGGGGTTTCCAACTATTATCACAAGTTTATAAAAAACTTCTCCCAAATCATTGCTCCACTCACTGAGCTGACTAAACGAAACAAAGACTGCAAGAATTGGCCTCCTGTAGCTGTGGATGCTTTCTCTAACCTGAAAAAGATCTTTTGTTCTGCTCCTGTCCTGTGCTCTGCCATCCTGATCCTTACCTACAGTTCACTTTAGAGGTTGATGTCTCAGAGATAGGAGCTAGTGCAGTCTTAACCCAAAGGGACCCTTTAACCTACAAGTTGCACCCTCTATCCTTTTTTTTCCAAACGGTTTACTCCTGCAGACAGGAATTATGATGTGGGTAATCATGAACTCTTAGCCATTAAGATGGCACTGACTGATTAGCGTCATTGGCTAGAGGGTACCACCAACCGCATTTAGATTCTCACTGACCATAAGAATCTGACGTACCTAGAGACTGCTCATCGACTCAATCCTCGACAGGCCAGATGAGCCCTATTCTTTTCCCGTTTTAACTTTATAGTCTCTTACCTTCTTGGGACCAAGAATAAAAAAGCTGATGCCCTTTCCTGTCAGTTTCCTCAGTATAACGACTCTTCTGATGCTCCTATCAAAATCATTATACCTCTTTCCTGTGTGGTTGCTCAGCTCAACACCTCTCTTCTTCAAAGACTGCTCGTGCCTAGTCTAGAAAACCTTCTGAAGTTCCTCCGGCTCTTGAGATCCTTTATGTTCCTCCAAACCTTTGCTCTCCTGTGCTATCCTGGGCTCACAACAGCAAACTGTCAGGTCATTCTGGTTTGACAAGAACCTTTAAACTCCTTTCCCAACCCATGTGGTGGCCTACTATGAAGTCGGACTCTCAGGATTATGTCAAGGCTTGTCAGACTTGTGCTGTTAATAAGACTCCCCTTTCCCTAACTCATGGCATACTTCAACCATTGTCCATACCTAAACAACCATGGACACACATAGCCATGGATTTTGTTGTAGACCTCCTTCCTTCTGACCATCATACAGTAATCTGGGTTGTGGTGGATCGATTCTCCAAACTTGCTAATTTTGTACCTTTATCTAAGTTACCTACAGCCCAAGAATTGTCCACTCTTTTTCTGTTACACGTTGTATGACTCCATGGTATACCAGTGAATGTCGTCTCTGACAGAGGATCTCAATTTATTTCTACCTTTTGGAGAAGCTTTTGCAAATTTCTTGGAACCAATGTTTCTTTGTCCTCTGGTTATCACCCCTAGACTAATGGGCAGACGAAGAGAACCAATCAGGATCTTGAAGCTTATATCAGAGCATATGTCAATTCACAACATACTAATTGGTCTAGGTTGTTACTCCCTAGCTGAACTGGCAAAGAACACTCATTGGCATTCTTCTCTATGATGCTCTCCTTTCCAGCTAGTTATCAAGCTCGTGTTTTTCCTCTTTCTGCTCAATCTACAGGAGTCCCTGCTGCAGAACATCACTTCACTGACTTCACTACCCATTGGCAACGAATACGCTCTCGGTTACACTCAACCACCTCCAGATACAAGAGGTTTGCCGATCATCATGGAGCTAATATTCATGCCTTTGTTGCAGGTGATCGTGTCTGGGTCTCAACCTTGTCACCTTGGTATATTGGTCCTCATAAAGTCCTAAAAGACGTTCTGCTGTTGCTTACAAAGTGGACTTGTCCAGAGCCCTGCACATCCACCCAGTCTTCCATGCCTCACTCCTCAAGCCCTACGTCATGAATAGATATTCTCAACTCAGACCTCCACCTCCTCCACTCTTCGTTCATGGTGAACAAGAGTATGAAATCGCTAAGATCCTGGGCTCCAGGTATAAATGAAGACAGCTTCAATACCTAGTGCACTGGAAGGGTTACTCTGTAGCGGATCGTTCTTGGGTCCCTGCCAGTGATGTGCATGCTCCTTCCCTGGTCTCCAAGTTTCATCTTGCTTATCCCTCCAAGTAGGCTCTTGGTTCCCGGAGGTAACCCTTGAGAGGGGGGCTGTGTCACACCTCTCCTTGGCTCCTCTCGCTGCTCCGTCCTGTTGCTATGGCCATTGCCATAGATGCTGCGGTTCCTGTGAGTCCTCTTGGTGTGAATCTGCGCCTATGTAAGCACCTGAGTTACTTACCTTCAGTGCCCAAATGTAGGTTAGTCTTGTGCTTCCCTGGGTGCTATTATTCTGAACTGCTGTTACTTTGATTGCCTTATCGTTACCAAACTTCACTTGTCTGACCACTCTGCTGCTTAACCCTTGAATTGCTGGATTGCCTTATTGTTGCTAACCTCTGCCTGTTCCTGACCATTCTACTGGTTTACCCCTGAACTGCTAAATTGCTAGATTGCCTTTCTGTTGCCGAACTCTGCCTGTCTCTGACCATTCTCTGCCTTAACCTCATTGCTGTGAAGGACTACCCTGTCTACTGTGGGTACTGCTTACCTCATTTCTTAAACTTACTTTGTTCTGTGATATTTCCTTATCCTTCCACTTGACGGAAGGATAAGAACATTACTGGCCAATTTTGGTTTGATAGGGAAATATTCAACAAGCATTACATGGAGAACCTATTAAGGATGTGTCACCTTAAGGGTTAATTTTTTCTGGGCAGGCAAGTGATAGTGTTTGTAGTGTGTACCTGTAATGTCAGGAGAGTAGGAGTTGTGGGGGGTATATAGGTCTGGGTAGGCAGGAAATCTGCCTCTTACCTGTTTTTCCTGTCCAAAGCTACCAGAAGATTGTTGGAAGATCAGGATGTCCCTGCAAGTAAGAAGAAGAAACAATCACTATTTGGTGATATTCCTCCTTTTTCTACTGTTTCTTCTCGTGTTCAATTTCCTTGCATTTCTATTTTGTCTGCCCCATCTCCTCTCCTTTTTGACCTGCCTATTCTATTCCTATAGCCCAATCTAGTGCATCTAATCATCTCCTGTGTCTATCTCTTCTGTTACTTTTTCTTCTCCTCAATTGGTCTCTTCCTTCCCTTCCTTTATTGTAGGAGCTAGTGAGGGCCCTTCAGTGTCTAGTAGAGGACAGCTAGGAGCTGTTGTGGTGCCTGCTAGATCAAGGGAGTCTGAAGCTACCCCTAGCTTGGCAGCAGACCCTGCACTAAGTGTATCTCCCCCTTATCTCCCATCCTACTGTCTGACTCCTCTGACAGTGGAGAGGATGGCACTCTGGGTATAACCGTTGATCAGAACATATCAGCCACTACTAATTCTTTGTGTTGGAAGTGGGAATGGTGGGGCTCTTAGCTCGACTACAGTCATTTTATGCCCCCATTAGTTAAACCTATCTGGACTGCCATGCGGAGAAGGCCACATCAGTGTTGGCTGCAGCTCCAGCCCACTGACATCACAAGTGAGCCTTGTGATCTGGATCCATCTTTAGTAGATGGCAGCAGAACCTGAGAAAAGGGCAGCGTATTTAAGGGGTGTTGCGGGAAGGTCCAGTATGGTAGGGGGGCCAATATGGAAAGAAACAGGGTTCCCAAAGTATCAAAGTATGAAACAATAAGGAAAAAGGAGAGGGTAAAGTTGTGGGCCAAATGGGAAGTGTGGATGTTGGTATCATTGGAGGTATTGGCTACATGGTTGGAGGAATGACTGGGGCTGATCACAGGATGGGGCATGACACTTCGGGAATGAGTGTGAGTCATACTGGGAAAGATGGAAACTGAATCTGATGTCTAGCTTGAGAAAAAGATTGTTAGTGAGAAATGCACAATCTAGTTTATAGGTGATGCAGGGGATAGGGGTCATGCTTGCCCCTCTATTGATTCCCATGATAACCCAAAACATTTTCTCATGTGCAAATTATGGAAGATAGAGCAACACAAACTGGAGGACATGCAAAGCAGAGTGCGGAATCACCTGCTACACAAGGAGTGTCAACTGCCATGTCAACTGGGACGCCAATTAATACAGGAGGATCCACTGAAGTAGTAGCATCAGTAAGTGGAGTAGCGGTTAACCCCCTGGTAGGGGTGCATCCTGCTATATAGAAGCATTCCCACAACATGCCTCAAATATCCTAAAATTTATGAATATGATAGATGACATACAACCCAGGGGGAAGCTTGGGGCGTGGAGAAGGTACGATGCAGAATTTAGGTGGCGGTTATAGTCTAATAATATTTTGAATTTTGGAATGAAAGAGATGGACCTATGGTCCAGGCTTGAGCATTCTAAAGTGGCAGCCCCTCAGGCATAATCCTTTCAATCAGCGCAGAGTAGGCCCTTTTTAGACATGGGTCTGCATATATTGTGGAGGAGCCCATGCTGGTAGTTACTGTTCATGCATGAACAGCTCCCACAACCCTAAACCTTGTGGAACTGTTGAGTCTGTGGGACTTTTCTGATCAGGAAGTAGCAGGATTTCTTTGGTCAGATTTTCAGTTTGGATTCCGTATACCTCTTAGGAGGGCAGTTATTCCATTAAGTTTACCAAAAAATGTAAAATCTGCAAATCAGCTCCCACTAGCTCTAAAAGAAAAAATAGATTATGAAATTAAAATGGTGAGTTTTATTGGTCCATTCCCGTCCCTGCCTTTGGAGGGCTTGGTGGTTTCTCCACTTGGGGCTATATTACAAGTGGAGCGCTAAAGTATTGTTCTCCAAAAAAAGGGGAACATTTGCCCGTTTGAGGGAGCGCAGTAATTAACCAGCCATTACAAGTGGCTAGTTATTGCTACCGCGAGATCCAAAAATTAACCAGAGATCTAATCTTTGGTTAATTTTCTAAAAGTTCCCCAAAATGCCCTCAAAATAGAGGGCATTCTAGTTTTTAATTAAAAAAAGAAGATTTTTTTTAAGGAAAAAACTGCACTAGGCAGTTTTGGGGATTTAAAGTTGGTGGGAGTGAGGTGTTAGAAAAAAATGGGAACTGTGTGTTCCTAGTAAATATATATGTATATACTTATATAGACATGTATTTATGTGTTAATATGTGTATATACACATTAACACATAAATATATATGTATATAGTCATATAAATATATATTTACTAACTGCTGCCTATCGCTGCGTTACTTACCTCTTCTGTGATGGCATCAGAGCGAGGCCCCCATAGAAGCCTATGGAAGCACACTCTCGTGAGCTCAATGCTTCCCTGCAAATTGCGGTAAACTTGTAATACCAGTGCACATTAGTGTGCACTGGTATTACAAAGTGGAGAGCAAATAACGCTTTATCTAATCTGGCCCTTGGTGTGGTACCCAAAAAAGAACGGGATACATTTTGGCTTATACAGTACCTCTCTCACCCTAAACGTTCTTCAGTTAACGATGCCCTAGATCAACAGGATACATCAGTGCTCTATCATTCCTTTGTGTCTGCTTGTGCAGAAGCTAGGTCCGGTTGCAGCGATTGCAAAGGTTGACATTGAATCGGCTTTTCAACTTTTAACAATACATCCAGATAGTTTTTATTTGATGGGCTGCAGCATCACAGGACTATTTTACGTGGATCGCTGTTTTCCTATGGGTTGTTCCATCTTGCGTGCTTACTTCGAGATGGTCAGTTTGTTTCTGCATTGGGCAGTGGCACGTGAAGCGGGATTAGACCAGGTAGTTCAATATTTAGACTTCCTACTTTTGGGGGTGGCAGGGTCTAGAAAATGCAATCACATGCTAAGATCAATGGTAGGTTTGATGGAGAGATTGGGTGTGCCGTTAGCCAGAGAAAAAACTGAGGGCCCCACTTGTCTAACATTTCTAGGAATTGAGCTTGATACCAAAGCTAGGGAATGTAGGCTTCCTCAAGATAAGATACAGAGCACAAAGGGATCTATTTCTACAACCCTAACAGCCAGGGAGACTACATTGAAGGGTTTACGTCCTTATTAGGGTTGCTAAACTTCGCCGGTAGGGTCATCCCATTAGGAAGAGTGTTTGAAGGCATATGGAAGAGGGGCTAAAGGGATTGAGGTTTCCTAGAGCGAAGATCACGGTCTCAGGACCCATGATGCAGGATCTAAAGGTGTGGCACATTTGTTCTACAGGATTTCAATGGGGTCCGCTTATGAATTCCTCCTTCAGTGACTAACCAGGAACTACATCTCTTTACAGACGCAGTAGGTAGTTTAGATTGTGGAGCATATTTTAACGGGGCCTGATGTGTAGGTGAATAGTCAGCAGAATGGATAGACTTTTGCCTCATTAAAAACCTTACTCTGTTAGAACTATTTCCCATTCTGGTTGCCATTGCATTATTGTGGAACAAGCTGCAGAAAATGGCAGTTATATTCTGGACTGACAATCAGAGCGTAGTCTTTTCTTTAAATAAGTTATCAGCATCTTCCCCGCCTGTGGTCAATGTTCTCAGACAGTTAGTGCTGCATTGCTTGCGACATAACATTAGCTTTAATGCTAGGCATATCCCTGGGGTCAAGAATATGATTGCAGATGCGCTTTCAGGTTTTCAGTGGACTAGATTTAGAGAAGCTGCGCCAGGTGCCAATGGCAGAGGTGAGGTCTGTCCACCTTATCTCTGGCAGGTGGTGATTTCTGGGGGACTGCATTGAGGCTACTGCAATGTTCTCTGGCACCTAAGACCTGGGAGGCATACAGCATGCATTGGGGTGAGTGGAATAGATTGTCTGTGCAAAGGGGGGTTCTTGGAGGAACTTTCCGTTAGTTTACTTTTTGGAATGGATTTCTTTTTTGAAGCAATTAGGGGTGTCTGTAATTTACATTGGAGGTTGAATAGTGGCAAAATAATTTTTCTCTAACCTATATTGCATAGAGGATGTCACTAGGTTGTTCTTAGTCAGGACAGTGCTACAAGAGGTTCAGAGGATGGTAGGTTTGGCAAAAGACATTAGGGAAACCATCACAAGGGAAATGCTTAGTCTGATGATTAAGTATCTACCTTCAGTGTGCTCCTCTCAGTATAAAGTTCTGTTATTTGCAACGGCTTTCTCATTAGCTTACTTTGGTGCCCTTAGGATTGGTTGCTAATCCCAAGAGTGAAGTAGGTACAGGCCTTAAGAGTGGTCACATCGGGGTCTAGAAATTGACTATATTAGTTTTTATTGCCAGATCAAAGATGGACCAGAGGGGCAAGGGTAAGTGGCTTGATTTTCTTCTGCAGGTTGCCCACTTTCTGTCCTGTAGAATTTTGTGGAGCTTATGTATCTGACCGGCCTGGTACAGGAGAGGCCTTTTTGGTTATATAGGGATGGTTCCTACCTTTCTTACTTCCAGTCTAGATCTGTTTCGAGAATGGTGGTTAGTGGATTAGGTTGGGATCCAAGTGTTGTAGCTCCTCATTCCTTCCGAATAGGAGCAGCAACTGATTCGGCGATATTAGTCATTCAGATGAGCAGATCAAGAAATTAGGGAGGTGGAAGTTGGCAAAATTTATGAAATATATTAGGCCCTCGGAGCAGTTATGAGTAGCCTGGTTGGTGTTGGTTCATGCTATTGCTTGGTTGGTTGTTAGATTTGAACCTGAGTGTATTTTCTTGGTGGTAAGTGGTGTTTGGTGTGTCAGCCAGGGCCTTTTTGTTTGTTTTGCAGGTGGTGATCCAGTTTGTAAGAGTCTGGATTCTTAGGCATTCTTATGGTCACAAGGCAGCAGTACCAGCAGCTTTGCAAACAGGGGATTACAGCTTGGGCTGCCCAGCTCCAAGTGCAGTATACTGGCTTGGGAGGAGAGGAATGACGAGGGCCAACTTGCCTGCAACGAGGCGAAGATAGAAGGAGGTGGGGGTAAGCCCCATATATTGGTTCTCCATTTAAGGGGAAACAACATAATCACTGTACCCATGGGAGATCTGTCAATATTGTTGGGTCTCCGATGGCTGAGAACACAATTTCCTGGTTTGGTGTTGGTGTGGTCCAGCATGATTTCAAGAAATGAGTGGCAGCATATGTTGTCTAGAAAACAGGATTCAGAGTAAAGCACAAAATCAACAGAGATGTTGCTAGAACTTTAATAAAGGATGGTGGCAAGGTGGTCGACTACATGCAAATTGATTTCCTGGGGCTTTTCAGGAAGGAAGGGTCCATCTATCATATGTGCGGATGGACCTTTATTTGTCCAATTTGAGAGCAGTCCTGGCTCACTTTGTTTAGGTGGCAACAATAGTACCCTTTCCTCTTTTATGTGGCAACACGGAGTGCGGCAATTACTTGTAAGTTAAAGTTCAGTCAGCAGTAGAAGGGGGGACAGTAGTGCATCAGACAATGTTAGAGTGGTCTAGGATCTATTAGGGACGTAGCACCTTAATTGTTAATTATTTTTCCTGGGCAGGCAAGGGATAGTGTTTGTGGTGTGTACCTGTGATGTCAGGAGAGGATGAGTTGTGGGGGTATATAATTCTGGGTAGGCAGGAAATCTGCTTGTTACCTATTTTTTTCTGTCTTTCCTCCCATCCCAACATTGTGTTCAGTTTATTTTCTTTTTCAGGAGCAGTTACAACGGATTGTCATAGGTGTGGTGACCTGACCTTAGTACTCACCTTAAAGGGAAAATATAAACAGCGCTTCACCTATATATAAGTATAGGATAGCTAGGGATGTGTATCAATTGGTCAATAAATTTAATAAAATAGATGTGAATATATACGAGTAAAATATCTTAATATTTAATTTCTCAAAACAATACATACATATGCATATTATTAATATATATAAAAACAATCAAAATAACATCAGAGTAAAAACATTTTTAAATATCTTTCTACGTAGATATACAGAGGAGAGGACGTCTCCACCTCCTCAAACAAAATCCCCAAAGAGCAATGTGTTATACTTGGGAATAGTAGCGTTCCACCTTTATCTAATTGCAAGTCACTTCTTTGTAGTATACTTACAGTGTTGTAAAAAAATCTTCAGGGGGCAGTGTGCTACGCTTAAAATTAATGGCACTCCACCTTTACTAAATTGCAAGACTCTTGTTCTGTTACAATGTGCTTGGCAATGTTGCAATGTGTATTGCTCGCTCCTTGGTGTTTTTGCCTACTTTTTTCTTAATGTGGCTTAGCATTCAAGGAGGTCAAATATTGTTTCTCAAAAAAATTTTTTTGCATTCATATATGGAAAGGTTGTTCATGTGCTTGAAAGAGAGTTATTGGTTGTTATTTACACAGTCTCTGGTGGCTAGCAAATACATGTGTAGCAAATAAATATGTTGCTCCAAGAAACACTTTGATCGTTATTCCGTGTATAAATAGTTGCCTTTATATACACTCTCAGTGCTGTAAAGTTCAGTGCAGGATAGGTAATTACAGGCAGGTATACTTTACCGGTCACCCTTGGTTTGCGATCTCTGACGTGGATGTTTTTGGCGTCCTTTTGGCCCTGTGTCGACCTGTCGGATAACGCTCTCACCTCTGACCTTGATATAGTGATGTCAGCAATTTTCATCCGTAACGGGTATTGCTACTCCGGTCTCTCCGGGTATCCACTTCGCTGTAGGTGTGCCGGTAACCTGCTTGTATACCTCTTTCTTTAGATGCCGGATTTTGTGTCTCAGAACTCTGCGCAGAGTATTAGATTGCCTGCTCGGCTGGTAACTGATCCGGGTTCTTTCTTACGATAGCTCCTTCGAGGATACGTCTACGTGTTTCACCGTAGTGTAGGCTTTGTCAAGACTGATCTCAGAGATCAGTCTTGACAAAGCCTACACTACGGTGAAACGCGTAGACGTATCCTCGAAGGAGCTATCGTAAGAAAGAACCCGGATCAGTTACCAGCCGAGCAGGCAATCTAATACTCTGCGCAGAGTTCTGAGACACAAAATCCGGCATCTAAAGAAAGAGGTATACAAGCAGGTTACCGGCACACCTACAGCGAAGTGGATACCCGGAGAGACCGGAGTAGCAATACCCGTTACGGATGAAAATTGCTGACATCACTATATCAAGGTCAGAGGTGAGAGCGTTATCCGACAGGTCGACACAGGGCCAAAAGGACGCCAAAAACATCCACGTCAGAGATCGCAAACCAAGGGTGACCGGTAAAGTATACCTGCCTGTAATTACCTATCCTGCACTGAACTTTACAGCACTGAGAGTGTATATAAAGACAACTATTTATACACGGAATAACGATCAAAGTGTTTCTTGGAGCAACATATTTATTTGCTACACATGTATTTGCTAGCCACCAGAGACTGTGTAAATAACAACCAATAACTCTCTTTCAAGCACATGAACAACCTTTCCATATATGAATGCAAAAAATTTTTTTTGAGAAACAATATTTGACCTCCTTGAATGCTAAGCCACATTAAGAAAAAAGTAGGCAAAAACACCAGGGAGCGAGCAATACACATTGCAACATTGCCAAGCACATTGTAACAGAACAAGAGTCTTGCAATTTAGTAAAGGTGGAGTGCCATTAATTTTAAGCGTAGCACACTGCCCCCTGAAGATTTTTTTACAACACTGTAAGTATACTACAAAGAAGTGACTTGCAATTAGATAAAGGTGGAACGCTACTATTCCCAAGTATAACACATTGCTCTTTGGGGATTTTGTTTGAGGAGGTGGAGACGTCCTCTCCTCTGTGTATCTACGTAGAAAGATATTTAAAAATGTTTTTACTCTGATGTTATTTTGATTGTTTTTATATATATTAATAATATGCATATGTATGTATTGTTTTGAGAAATTAAATATTAAGATATTTTACTCGTATATATTCACATCTATTTTATTAAATTTATTGACCAATTGATACACATCCCTAGCTATCCTATACTTATATATAGGTGAAGCGCTGTTTATATTTTCCCTTTATCCTCAACTTCAGAATATTTGTGAGATTATTCCATTAAACAGCTAACAGGGTGTAAGTAAGGCGCTACTTATAAATACACTCTCTTAGTACTCACCTTGGCTGGGGTCTATATAATCATTCAGACCTTTTAAATCCCGGGTACCTTAATCGATAGAATGAAGCCTCCCCTTCATATCTAGCTGTCAAGAGGTTTTGGGGGCTCCTCAACCCCTTGGTAGGATAAGCAATAGTGGTGACACATTTCCATTCGGTGATACAGGGTGCAGACATTTTCTTGGAAGTTAAAGTTCAGTCAGCAGTAGAATAGGGGGGGGTGTCAGACAACGCTAGAGTGGTCAAACGTTCCAGTGACCCTCTGCATGATCCCTTAGCTGGAATGACCTAGAGAAGGATAAGGAGGGTGTCCTCCTTTCTCATAGGGTGGCCGCACCTCTTTGTGGCAGTTGTAGGACAGGATCTGCTTGCTGGTCAGTGAGGTTGGAAAGCAGCATGTTAATAGTTAAATTATTGTTTAATAAACTTAATCCTTCCCCCATTGGGGTACTGTTTTCTTCCCCAAGAAATTGGTCTCTGTGTGTTTTTTCTTATGTAAGAGCTAGTTAATGCTTCCTTGCAAGAAGGTAATCAAGAATTTATACCCTTAAGCATCTTGAGTAAAGTGGTCAATTAAGCGGGAAAAAATTTAAAATCTTTAGAAAAGTAGACAAACTATATTGCATATTACAAAGTTATCTTTGTAAACCTTCTAGTTTAATATACCTTTAATGTCTCTTTAAATTCATGACTAGAAGACTAATGAGTATTAGAATGATTTTAACCTAGAAATGAAGAAGGTTGGTCTTGTCCCTGAATTATTTTCCCTTCAAGAGCAGAGGTGTAAGGTTGTATGCTTGTCTTCAGCAGTTGCTTAACTCATAAACTGTTTAGACCAATGTTTCCTAGCTGGCATGGTCTTCTCTATCTCAGCCCAGATTTGCTTACTCTCTAGGACTTCCACTTATGTGCCCTCAGAACTTCTGAGGATGCCTAGCTGAACTCAGTATCAAGTAATTGTTCCAAAGTTCCTGACATTATATAAGTAATGTGAGCAACATGATAAGGTATGCTCTTACAGAACTTCCACCTGTCCTGCATATTCTGTTATTGTCACAGGTTGGGAGCCCAGCCCCGCTGTCCCACCCACTCTTTCTCTGTTTTCCAGTATGAAACCAGAGACTGGTGAAGGTCCGCTAACAGCCTGCCTGGACTCAGACCAACTCTGACTACATTACAAACAAACAAAAACTCACACTACACACACATGGTGAAGGGGACTCTACAAAAGTCCCCTTCACCTCCCAGTCCAGGAAAGCCTCTGGGAAATGCTTTGAGGTATGCTTTTACCCACCTGCTATGGCAAAAAAATTGGCAAAAGATGTTACTGTTGAGATAGAGACAGTCCGGCTTGGCACTCTTCCAACATAACATAGTGAGGTAACTGTACAACTCATGCTGCTGATACTTCTATTAGACTCATGCTTAGAAGGATTCTCTACCACCACAACAGAAATTCTATACCTATTTATTTTTCCTGTGTTGTTCGCTGCTTTTGTCTGGCTTAGCCAACTGTCTCTCCCGCAAGGTTGAGGAACCTGCCCGTGACAAACTTACAGCAAGATTACAAGTTGTGTCCTAAAGTCGGTGCGTAAATAATGCTAAAAATGTAGCGCTACCGCACTTTTCATAGCGCTGCCATTACAAGTTACAGAAAAACCTTCTTTTGTTGTGCGGTATGGTGCGTAAAGCTCCATACCGCACAAAAGCCAAGGCCTGACTTGACGTGCTCATGTACGTTTTCCCCCATAGACATTAATGGAGGGAAAGTGTTAGAAAAAAACTAGCACCTGCGATCGCGGAATGGCGAACGCTATAACACATTCCCCATTGATATCTATGGGGACAAGAAGGTTACGTAAAAAACTTTTTTTACACCCTTACATAAACCCCTAGTTTAAATACCCCTAATCCGCCGCCCCCGATATTGCCAACACTAAATAAAGTGATTAACCCCTAAACCCCCACCCACCCACTTTGCAACTATTATAATAAAGCTATTAACCCCTAAACCGCCGCCCCCCCACATTGCAACTACTAAACTACCTATAGCTCGCATTGCCCTAAAGCAATCAACTCTTTTACCTAAAAATACAAAGTACTCCCTAACAGTAAAACCCCCCCACTCAACCAACCCCCCGAGATAAAAAAAAACTAGCTATAAAAAAAACCTAAGCTACCCATTTATATGGGCATTGTCCTTAAAAGGGCAATCCGCTCTTTTGCTGCCCATTAAAATAAAAAATCCCTAATGTAAAAAAAAAACACCCCAAAAAAAAAAACAGAAAAAAAAACCTAGTCTAACCCCGAAATAGGTACTCACAGTTCCTGAAGTCCGGCGGTGAAGGTCTTCTTCCAGGCAGTTCCATCTTCATCCAACGCAGGAACACCTTCTATCTTCTTCCCGAAGGTGCGATCGGTCTTCCCCGATGCGAGGATCCACAGAGGCCATCCTCAGTGGCAGCGGTCCTCAGCGGTGTGGAGGTTCCTCTTCATGCAATCTCCGCCGCACACTGAAGATTGAATGCAAGGTACCCCTTTTATATTTGGGGTACCTTGCATTCCTATTGGCTGACATTTTCAAATCAGCCAATAGGATGAAAGCTGCTTAAATCCTATTGGCTGATTTGAACAGCCAATAGGATTTAAGCAGCTCTCATCCTATTGGCTGATTTGAATATTTCAACCAAAAGGATTTAAGCAGCTCTCATCCTATTGTCTGATTTGAATATTTCGGCCAATAGGAATGCAAGGTACCCCAAATATAAAACTGGTTCCCTGTATTCACTCTTTGGTGTTTTTTTTTGTGTGTTTTTTAATACTAGGGCGATTTTTTATTTTTTAATTGGCACTAAAGAGTTGAATACCAATACAAATGCCCCTTTAGGGGCAATGGGTAGCTTAGGCTTTTTTAGTATTAGTTTTTTTTTGGGGGGGGGGGTTAGTTAGGTGGGGGGTTTTACTGTTAGGGGTACTTTGTACATTTTTTAATGTAAAAGAGTTGTTTAACTTAGGGCAATACCCTACAATATGCCCTTTTAAAGGCTATTGGTAGTTCATTGTTAGATAGATTAGAGGGTGTTTTTATTTTGGGGTAGATTTTTGTTTTTATAGGGGTATAAGATTAGGTTTAATTTTTATTATTTTGGATCATTTCCTTTATTATTGTAATTTTAAAAAAAATTCTGTTAGATTTTTTTATTTTTTTCGTAGTGTTAGGATTTTTAAATTTTGTAATTTAGGTTTGCTTAGTTTTCATTTATTTTAGCTTTTTAAAATAGTAATGTTAAGTTAATTTATAGATTAAGTTTAGTTTTTTTTTATTTCACTGGTAAGTTTTTATTTATTTTACGGTAGTTTGTATATTGTAACTTTAAAGTTAGGGGGTGTTAGGTTTAGTCACGATGTGTGGGGTGTCGTTTTAGGGGTTAATAGGTTTAGTTTAGTATTTGAGATGTGGGGGGGCGGCGGTTTAGGGGTTTATAGGTTTATTATAGTAGTTGCAATGTGGGGGGTCAGCGGTTTAAGGGTTAAAATGTTTATTTTGTGTTGACGATGTGGAGGGTCGGCGGTTTAGGGGTTAATACTTTATTTTAGTGTTGGCTATGTGGGTGGGCGGCGGTTAATAAGTTTAATAACGTATTTGCGATGTGGGGTGATGGTTTAGGGGTTAATAGGTAGTTTATGGGTGTTAGTGTACTTTGTAACATTTTTGTTATGAGTTTTGTGAAACATTTTTGTTTTGCAAAATCCATAAATACTGGTCTCTGATCGCGAAATTGATTGAGGCGGTATAAGCTATAACGCTAGCGGAATAGCCGGACTGCACAACCTGTAATACAGGCGCAATGAAAATTTCACATTAAAATAAACTATTTTTTGAGTGCGGTATGGAGAGTTGCGATACAGGCTAAACAGCTTGCGGTATAGCTGTAATACGGGAGACCTGTCATTCCACGTGCAAAGGCCAATTTTTCAGCGGTATATCCGCAAAACTTGTAATTTGGCCCTTAGACAGTTAACTGGAATGTCTTGGCTTACATGTTGTTTTTTTTTTTAAGGTTTAAACTTTTTACATGCTCATTTCATACATAGCATTAATATATATGATCATTTTCTGGTTTAAATTAAAAATATAGCTTAAACCCCACGTTTAAGCTATAAAACTTGTACAGTAAAATGTAATCACCAGGGTGTTCATTTAAAATTACGAATATTTATTTGTACATTTTTAATAATACAGTTATGTAAAATTGCTATCTGTACAAGTCATTAATTGATATTCTAAAAGAAAATTATTTTGATCATCAATATTGAAACAATTATCGCCCGTGTTTTCATTTTTACTTGCAATATTTTGCTTCCATGTATATTGTATGGAAACTTATGCAAACAAAAATGAAAAGTCTGTTTCTTATAGTTTTTCATATGTTTACTCAATCTGAATATAAAACCCATGCCCCAGATTGTCATGTTTAAACGGACAGTCTACTTCAAAATTGTTTAAAATATAGATAATCCCTTTATTACCCATTCCCCAGTTTTGCATAATCCACACTGTCATATTAATATACTTATTATCTCTGTGATTACCTTGTATCTATGCTTTTGCAGACTGCCCCCTTATCTCAGTTCTTTTGACAGACTTTAATTTTAGCCAATCAGTGCTGACTCATAAATAACTCAACAGGAGTGAGCACAATGTTATCTACATGACATACATGAACTAGCACTGTCTAACTGTGAAAAACTGTCAAAATGCACTGAGATAATAGACGGCCTTCAACGGTTTAAAAATCAGTTTATGAGTCTACCCACATTTAGTTTTAACAAAAAATACCAAGAAAATAAAGCAAAAGTTGTTTAAAATTGCATGCCCAATCTGAATCATAAAAGTTTAATTTTGACTTGACTGTCCCTTTAAGTATATTTGTAATTTGGGTAGCTAGCTCAAATAGTCCTCATTTTTTGGATTAGAATGACATAGAAAAATTAAACTAAAAGTCTTCTAAATCGAATTTAAAGTTTGTTGATGCCTATAGTGAACTAGAGTCAGACCTATGAAAGTTCAACAATTGTAAGTTTATATATACAATATCTCACAAAAGTGAGTACACACCTCACATTTTTGTAAATATTTTATTATATCTTTTCATGTGACAACACGGAAGAAATGATACTTTGCTACAATGTAAAGTAGTGAGTGTACAGCCTGTAAACAGTGTAAATTTGCTGTCCCCTCAAAATCACTCAACACACAGCCATTAATGTCTAAACCAATGGAAACAAAAGTGAGTACACCCCCCTAAGTGGAAATTTCCAAATTGAGCTCGATTAGCCATTTTCCCTCCCCGGTGTCATGTGACTCGTTAGTTTTACAAGGTCTCAGGTGTGAATGGGGAGCATGTGTTAAATTTAGTGTTATCGCTATCACGCTCTCTCATACTGGTCACTGGAAGTTCAACATGGCACCTCATGGCAAAGAACTCTCTGAGGATCTGAAAAAAAGAATTGTTGCTCTACATAAAGATGGCCTAGGCTATGAGAAGATTGCCAAGACCCTGAAACTGAGCTGCAGCACAGTGGGCAAGACCATACAGGAGAGGATCCACTCAGAACAAGCCTCGCCATGGTCGATCAAAGAAGTTGAGTGCCTGTGCTCTTGTCTTTGAGAAATAGACATATAAGTGCTGCCAGCATTGCTGCAGAGGTTGAACGGCTGAACAGCTGGGGATGTCAGCCTGTCAGTGCTCAGACCATATGCCGCACATAGCATCAAATTGGTCTGCATGATTGTCATCCCAGAAGGAAGCTTCTTCTAAAGATGATGAACAAGCAGACTAAGGACATGGATTACTGGAACCATGTCCTGTGGTCCGATGAACCAAGATAAACTTGTTTTGTTCAAATGGTGTCAAGCGTTTGTGGCGGAAACCAGGTGAGGAGTACAAAGACAAATGTGTCTTGCCTACAGTCAAGTATGGTGGTGGGAGTGTCATGGTCTGGGCCTGCATGAGTGCTGTCGGCACTGGGGAGCTACAGTTCGTTGAGGGAACCATGAATGCCAACATGTACTATGACATACTGAAGCAGAGCATGATCCCCTCCCTTTGGAGACTGGGCTGCAGTCCAACATGATAATGACCTCAAACACACCTCCAGGACGACCACTGCCTTGCTAAAGAAGCTGAGGGTAAAGGTGATGGAATGGCCAAGCATGTCTCCAGATCTAAACCCTATTGAGCATCTGTGGGGCATCCTTAAATGGAAGGTGGGGGAGCGCAAGGTCTCTAACATCCACCGGCCCTGTGATGTCATCATGGAGGAGTGGAAGAGGACTCCAGTGGCAACCTGTGAGGCTCTGGTGAACTCCATGCCCAAGAGGTGACACTGTGGGCCCAATTTGGACATTTCCACTTAGGGGTGTACTCACTTTTGTTGCCAACGGTTTAGACATTAATAGCTGTGTGTTGAGTTATTTTGAGGGGACAGCAAATTTACACTATTATACAGGCTGTACACTTACTATTTTACATTCTAGCAGAGTGTCATTTCTTCAGTGTTGTCACATGAAAAGATAATAAAATATTTACAAAAAATGTGAGTGGTGTACTCACTTTGTGAGATACTGTATATACCCTTGAAAATTTACAATTCTTATTTGCAGGAAATCAGTTCAATCTCAGCTGCTAAATACCTTTACCCCAATTGCCACAAAGCCATGTTACCAAAACCACATATATAGGCAAGTCACAAGAAACTTTGATTTCCACTTCTTTCTATGGGAAGCACAAATGGGATTTCAGCCGTCATTTTTTGTGATCTTGCCTTTCCTTCACAATCCTAATTAATAAATTACTAACCCATAAAAAAAAAAAATATTTACAAAAGAGGAAAACAAGAAAAGAACCAAACAGTGCAAAATAACAGAACTGTGAAGGACTATTTTGCAGTGTCAGGAAAATGATGAAAATGGAAATTGCTGGAACAGGTTAGACCAAAAGTTAGTTTCAGTATGTCACTAGGATAATGGGGTCCCTTAGATGTAGGTGACATTCTGCTGATTGGATTGTATAAGGGGCCCCTTAGGTATGAAATGAGAAAGTGGTTAATGCGTTTGTTTAGGGGTATCCCTTGGATGGTGGAGGGATTGTATTATATAGATAATATCTCATGAAGGCTAGGGAGGTCAAGGTAGGGAATTGACAAATCTAACATTTACATATTTGCTTTTGCCCCTTTAAGACAAGCATCTGCACCCCATGCATGTACCCAATCCCATCTTAATATGGAACTAATTGGTGCATATGCCTATCAATCAAGCTTGTGTAGGAGGCATGCTTACCAATCAGTAAATAAATTCATGCAGATCTCAGAAATACTTTGTTTTGCAAAGTGTGTTATAATTGTATGCAATTGCTTTTTATGTCCCTTTAAGCAGAGAAAGCAATTTTCATTTTGTAGTAGAGAGGTAATGAGATGATATGAAGATTAAACGGTGATGCTGTTTTAATTAAGTAGCACAAGGAAATACAAACTGAAAACTGAATTAACTTATGAGGGTCTTCAAACAGCTTTCCTATATTTAGTTGCACTATAAGCATTAACACGACTTTCCTTGTACAAGACAATGCTTCTTCCGGCTTATGGCTGTGCATTAGGCCCCTTCATCAAGGTTAGGAAACACACAGGGGATTAGTAGGATCTGGTCACATACAGGTTGCTAAGCAGCCAACCTTCTCTTATTCCCAGCTAATTCCTCAGCGTTTCCTGAGGCCAGGAGAGAGTGTACTATTTCTAAGAAATTCATGCACCTGCTTGTTTTCAAGCAAACCATATTTGTCCCTTGCAGCATTGCAGAGCCACAAGTTCATCAATCCACATGCTATCCTCGGAGAGATAAAGTGTTTGGTGACACCAGTCATACAATCTCTTTAAATTGTGCACAGGTGCAAACGTTTTCATTTTCTGCTACTACTAGTAGGAACATAAGCAGTAATATCATATATGCATATTTTTCTCTTTCTTCAAAAAAAATGATAACTAAGTGGTCTCAGCAGGGGATATCAGAAAGGACAGGCTTTTAAATATAGCACAACCAAGTTACAACATGGCAGCGCCCATTTGTTGGTAGAAGCTCATGGGAATTGGAAGTAGTAGCAGATCTACTGAATAGAGGGCCCTGGTGTGTGGCCTTTAGTGGCCTCAGCAGCCTGACATATCTCTACTGCCTTTTGTAGTGTGTTGTCAGTCTCTCTGAGAAAACATTCTGTAAGTCTGGTATGAGTAACACTAAAAACTAATTTGTTTCTTAACATGTCATCAAGTATGTTACCAAATAAGTTCTAAGTTCTGTCATATACCTTTTAATACCCTGCTCCTCCAGATGTGGATGTACCCAAAACTGATGTCACTCAAACATAACATTTTTCTTCGGATGTCAATGGTCCTTGAACAACTGCAGAACTGAATCTAATGTTCTTTGAGCAGGCAGGGCTGATTCCAGCGTGTTTTAAACCTTTTGGCCTTCCCCACCTAAAACATGCAGGGTTATGGCAAACTTAATTTTCTGCTTCTTTTTATAAAGTTCAACGGCTTTAGCATAAATTGGAAAGCTTTGCTCCCATCTCCTCCAACATTTCATGTGAACTGCAGTGGTTCTGGTGGTCTGAAAATCTCCATGCTGATGCTGGTTAAACTGCAAATAAAGTCCTTTTTTACAATATATTAACTCAGGCAAGTGACTGGTTCAACGCTTCTGACACCATGTAGCATTTTCTGTGTGCATATTTATCATGGAGAGCAGGAGCAAGCACTACTTGATAGTAGGTACACAGAGCATTTCTTTATTTGTCTCAGATGTAATCAAACAACCGAAAAAACTGAAAAACAAACTTAAAATTGCTACTGATCATAGCGCTCCCCACAAACAGTTCCAGAGAGTCGTTTCTTAAAGTAACAGTTTACCACATATGAATACTATAAAGCTCCTGAGCTCTACACATCCCCACTGCAACTAAAATAAATTGTACGTAGAGGTTGCGCAAATGGTGTAACTAGTTTTGTTTTGCCCTAAGCGATGGGAAATCTGCGGCCTCTCCAAACAGGCTCACCCCCAAATTTTAGCTCACATTTGCTTCATATTTCTCACAACATAGAGCAATCATGTTCTCCCAGTAAGTCTAAACCCTGGAATGTTGAGGTGAAGCTAATTAAATGGATATAATTGTATGTACCAATGCAAATGAAATGTTCCGTTTACTCTTCAGCAAAAGTGTCCCTGCTAGAATAAACTTTAACATGAATGTGACACACTGCTTATATAGTTGTGCACATTTATCTCCCTCTTGTGCCATGTCATTGGGAAATATTACCAGTGTATGTTACAAATTGGAAGAAGTATAAGAACTGCGTAGCATGAGCAAGGTGACCACAGAATAATTGTGCTATGCCCCCCAAGCATTTGGTTTGATAAGGCCACATTATAGCTGTGGGTATCTAAAAATAAGCTGCACAGTTTTGCAACATAATTTTATGACAATATTTAAAGGGACATTGAGACACAGATTGGGGCCCGTGTTTCTGGCGAGTCTTCAGACTCTCCAGAAACAGCAGTTATGAAGCAGCGGCCTAAAGACTGATGCTCCATAACCCTGTCCGTCTGCTCTGAGTAGGCGGACAGGAATCGCTGCAATTCAGCCCGATCGAATACAATCGGGTTGATTGACACCTCCCTGCTGGCGGCCGCGAGTCAGCAGGGGGCGGCATTGCATCAGCAGCTCTTGTGAGCTGCTGGTGCAATGCTGAATACGGAGAGCGTATTGCTCTCCGCATTCAGCGAGGTCTTGCGGACCTGATCCGCACTGTCGGATCAGGTCCGCAAGACCTGTGATAAATAGAGGCCTATGTCTTTTTTTTCTTGCCCTAAGAGAGAATATTGCAAAATAAAATTTGTTCTGTAAACAGATTAAGTACATTAACTTCTAATACTTTTTGGAGTATTGCCCCTAACCAACACAGACTTGGTGGTTGTCCCTATCAGCTAATAAGATATACAACATGCATTTCTTGCTACTTTTATATTAAAATTTACACACATTCAACCAGGCAAAATTTGAAGTTTAACAATTGCTGTCATTTCATATGCATGTTTTTTTTTTGCGTGAAATGTTACTTTCATTGTTAGAAATACAATATTTTTTTAACAATCTGATAGGAGATAGCTGGCAGCTACAACAACACATATACATACTTAGGTGTATTGTTCTGATTGGATGAAAAATAATACATATGGGGAAAAAATAATTATCATGTTTATATAGAGTAGTAGCACTCCTAAAACTCCCCTAGTATAAGACCACCACTAGCACACAAGTGACACTAAGTCCAGAATCTCTCAACAGCAAAGTCCCTATTTCAATAAAGTAACAACGTCTAAAATAGTCTAACCCTTATGCTACCCCACACAAAGCAGATAACATTATGGGCCCAATGTTCTAAAACTCTTGGCTCAGACAAGATGATCTAACATGATCCGTCAGTGCATGAAGTCCCTGATGAGATGATCTGAAGAAACATTTTACACTGTGAGCTGTGTATCTCGCTAAGGGGCATAACCTATATTTCTGTATGTGATGGTAAGAGACATACATGCAGGAAAGTGATCAATAAACAAAACATTTTTACGCTGTAAAAAATGAAAATCATATTACGCATAGAAAAATCATATAAACTACAGTTTTTAAAAACCTGCTGCAAAATGCAAATTTAGATTATTCCATACAAATTGTCCTTAAATTACACAAACAAACTGTCTTCTATACAGATGGTTAAAGTTGTACTTAAAGGGACAGTCAACATTAAACTACTCATTCCCCAGCTTCACACAAACAACATTATTATATTAATATACTTTATAACATTGAAACCTCTAAATGTCTGCCGGTTTTTAAGCCACAACAGACAGCCTCTTATCACAAATGCTTTTTTGTTTACTTTTCACAACAGGAGACTGCTAGTTCATGTGGACCATATAGATAACATTGTGCTCACACCCGTAGGTTCTGCACAACACAGCACTAATTGGCTAAAATGCAAGTCAATAGGTAATAAATAAAAAGTCATGTTCTCAGGGGGCTGTGAAAAAAAGGCTTAGATATAAGGTAATCACAGAGGTTAAACGTGTATTAATATAACCATGTTAGCTGTGCAAAACTGGGGAATGGGTAATAAATAGGCTGACCATATTGCCGCTTTAAGAAGGAACACAGCCCTGAAAACAGCCCTGACATATGTATTTTTCATATGTGTCCCTTTTGAAAGCGGCAATATGGTCAGCCTAGTAATAAAGGGATTATCTATCTTTTTAAACAATAAACATTGTTGAGTTGACTTTACCTTGTAAATTTGAAAACCAAGCTGAAATTGTAAACAAGATGTCAACGTTCGTAGGTTCCCTTATATTTCTATAGGAAAACATGCGCAAGTGGGCTAAATGGGTTCAAGTTTCGTCTCAATTGGTATCCGAATGATCTAAGCATCTTACATCTGTAAGTCTCATAGTTTCATCTTGACGAATGTAAGCTGGCAAGTTTGTTTCAAACTGTGCATAGTGCTTCTTACAGTGAAAAGACATAAATATGTGAAACGAGAAACAAATGCAAAGTAATTTATGCTAAAAACAGCATCATTTGACGTGTGTGTTTTGTGTTCAGTGCATTGTACTCCCTGTCATAGGAGCCCATTTATCAAGCTCCGTAAGGAGCTTGTGGGCCTGTGTTTCTGGCGAGTCTGAGCAGGCGTACAGGAATCGCCGGAATTCAACCCGATCAAGCACAATCGGGTTGATTGACACCCCCTGCTGGCGGCCCATTGGCCACGAGTCTGCAGGGGGCGGCGTTGCACTAGCAGTTCTTGTGAGCTGCTGGTGCAATGCTGAATATGGAGAGGGGGTGTGAGAGGGGCGGGAGGGGGCATTAGAAGGGCGGAAGTAGGCGTTAGAGGGACAGGAGTGGGTGGGATCGCTTACACTACAGAAAAGATGTAGTAAGTGGGAAGGAGGGAGAGGGGGATATTAGTTAGTAAAATAATCGGGAAGGGGGGTAGGGTGGTAGGGGAATGAGGGGGCAGCTACACTATGGAAAACATGGTATTTTATATATAAAAAAAATAAAAGCAAACATTTTTAGCAAAATGACAGCTGCCAGTACCTAACATGGCGGCTAATAAGTGGAGGGGGAGGGTTAGAAAGCTGTTTTAGGGGGGTCAAGGAGGTTGGTAGGTAAGAGTGATACTACCCTGCAGAAAATATATAAAAACAAAAACCCCTTTTATTTTTGTACTGGCAGACTTTCTGCCAGTACTTAAGATGGGGTGACCTTTGGGGGGGGGGGGAGGGAAGAGAGCTGTTTGAGAGGGATCAGGGAGGGATCAGGGGGTGGGATGTGTCAGGTGGGAGACTGATCTCTACACAAAAGATAAAATTATCCCTACAAGCTATCTAATTAACCCCTTCACTGCTGGGCATAATACAAGTGTTGTGCGCAGCGACATTTAGCGGCCTTCTAATCACCAAAAAGCCATATATGTCTGGTCTTTCTGAACAAAGGGGATCTCAGAGAAGCATGTGCAATTGCACAAGCTTGGCTAGATTAGGAGTTTTGCGTTATGAGTGAAAAAGCCTCATAACGCTGCTTTTTCACTACCGCTGCTATTACGAGTCTTGTAGGTATAGCTGTACCGCACACTTTTTTGGCCGTCACGCAATGTAACTACCGCACTATTTAAAAAGTCCTTTTTCAATGGGACTTCAATAGCGCCGGTATTACAAGTTTGCCTGTCCGACCAATAAACTACCTATTAACCCCTAAAACGAGGCCCTCCCGCTTCGCAAACACTAAAATAAATTTATTAACCCCTAATCTGCCACTCCGGACATCGCCGCCACTACAATAAACATATTAACCCCTAAACCGCCGCACTCCAGCATCATAAACACTAGTTAAATATTATTAACCCCTAATCTGCCGCCACCAATGTCTTCGTCACCTACTTACACTTATTAACCCCTAATCTGCTGTCCCTAACATTGCAGCAACCTACAGTACTGTTATTAACCCCTAATCTGCTGCCTCCAAAATCGCCTCCACCTAACTACACTTATTAACCCCTAATCTGCTGCCCCCAATGTCGCCGCCACTATACTAAAGTTATTAACCCATAAACCTAACCCTAAGTCTAACCCTAAACCTAACACCCCCTAACTTTAACATAATTAAAATAATCCCAAATAAATATTACAATTAATACCTAAATTATTCCTATTTAAAACTGAATAAATACTTACCTGTACATATATTAACCCCTAAACCTAGCCCTAAGTCTAACCCTAAGCCTAACTTTAATATAATTAAAATAAATCTAAATACAAATTACTATTATTACCTAAATAATACCTATTTAAGACTAAATACTTACCTGTAAAATAAACCCTAAGATAGCTACAACATAACTAATAGTTACATTGTAGCTATTTTACGGCTAGATTACAAGTTTTGCGGTATGAGTGAAAAAGCAGCGTTAAGGATCTTTTTCACTACCGCTGGTATTATGAGTCTTGTAGGTATTTCTGCACCGCACACTTTTTGGCCTTAACGCAACATAATTACCGCAGCTTTCAAAAAGTCCTTTTTCAATGGGACTTCCATAGCACCGATATTACGAGTCTGCCTGGGAGGCCAAAAAGTGAGCGGTACAGCCTATACCGTCAAGATCCATACCGTAAACTGAAAGTCAGTAGTTTTGGGTTTTACGCTACAAAGCTGTAGCATAAAACTCATAACTAAAGTGCTAAAAAGTACACTAACACCCATAAACTACATATTAACCCCTAAACCGAGGCCCTCCTGCATTGCAAACACTAAAATAAAATTATTAACCCCTAATCTGCCGCTCCGGACATCGCTGCCACTAGAATAAACATATTAACCCCTAAACCGCCGTACTTCTGCATCGCAAACACTAGTTAAATATTATTAACCCCTAATCTGCTGTCCATAACATTGCCACCACCTACCTACATTTATTAACCCCTAATCTTCCACCACCAACGTCGCCGCCACTATACTAAATTTATCAACCCTAACACCCCCTAACAAATATATAGTTAAAATAAATCTAAATAAATCCTACTATCATTACCTAAATAATTCCTATTTAAAACGTAATACTTACCTGTAAAATAAACCCTAAGCTAGCTACAATATAACTAATAGTTACATTGTAGCTATCTTAGGTTTTATTTTTATTTCACAGGCAAGTTTGTATTTATTTTAACTAGGTAGACTAGTTAGTAAATAGTTATTAACTATTTACTAACTACCTAGCTAAAATAAATACAAATTTACCTGTAAAATAAAACCTAACCTGCCTTACACTAATACCTAACCTTAAACTACAATTAAATCAATTACATTAATTAAATACAATTACCTAAATTACAACAAAAAACCCCACTAAATTACACAAAATAAAAAAAGAAATGAAGTTAGGGGGTGTTAGGGTTAGGGTTAGACTTAGGTTTAGAGGTTAATACATTTAGTATAGTGGCTGCAACGTTGGGGGCGGCAGATTAGGGGTTAATAAATGTAGGTAGGTGTCGGCGATGTTAGGGATGTTGAATCAGCCAATAGGATTAAAGCTCAATCCTATTGGCTGATTGCATCAGCCAATAGGATTTTTTACCCTTTAATTCCGATTGGCTGATAGAATTCTATCAGCTAATTGGAATTCAAGGGAAGCCATCTTGGATGACGTCATTTAACGGAAACTTCATTCTTCAAGAGCCATCAAAAGAAGAGGATGCTCCACGCTGGATGTCTTGAAGATGGAGCCGTTCCGCGTCGGAAGGATGAAGATAGAAGATGCCGTCTGGATGAAGACTTCTGCCCGTCTGGAGGATGACTTCTTGCCGCTTGGATGAAGACTTCGCCCGGCTTCGTTGAGGACTTCTTGCCGCTTGGATGAAGACTTCTCCCGGCTGGATGAGGATGGATGTCCGGTCTTCAAAAACTGTAAGTGGATCTTTGGGGGTTAGTGTTAGTTTTTTTTAAGGGTTTATTGGGTGGGTTTTATTTTTAGATTAGGGACTTTGGGCAACGTAAAAGAGCTAAATGCCCTTTTAAGGGCAATTCCCATCCAAATGCCCTTTTCAGGGCAATGGGGAGCTTAGGCTTTTTTTGGTAGGCTTTTTTGGGGGGATTGGTTGTGTGGGTGGTGGGTTTTACTGTTGGGGGGTTGTTTGTATTTATTTTTTTACAGGTAAAAGAGCTGATTTCTTTGGGCCAATGCCCTGCAAAAGGCCCTTTTAAGGGCCATTGGCAGTTTAGTTTAGGCTAGGGTTTTTTTTTTTTGGGGGGGGGCTTTTTTATTTTAATAGGGCTATTAGATTATGTGTAATTAGTTTAAATATTTGATCATTTGTTTTTTATTTTGTGTAATTTTGTGTTTATTATTTTTTGTAATTTAGATAAATGTATATTGTAATTTATTTAATTTTAGTGTAAGACAGGTTAGGTTTTATTTTACAGGCAACTTTGTATTTATTTTAACTAGGTAGCTAGTAAATAGTTAATAACTATTTACTAACTAGTCTACCTAGTTAAAATAAATACAAACTTACCTGTAAAATAAAAATAAAATCTAAGATAGCTACGATGTAACTATTAGTAATAATAGTAATTTGTATTTAGATTTATTTTAATTATATTAAAGTTAGGGGTGTTAGGTTTAGGGTTAGACTTAGGGCTAGGCTTAGGGGTTAATATATTTATTTAGTGTTAGTGATATGGGAGGCCAGAGGTTTAGGGGTTAATAACTTTAGGATAGTGGTGACGACGACGTTCAGGGCGGCAGATTAGGGGTTAATAAGTGTAATGTAGGTGGCGGCGATGTCGGGGGCAGCAGATTAGGGGTTAATAAGTGTAATGTAGGTGGCGGCGATGTCGGGGGCGACAGATTAGGGGTTAATAAGTGTAATGTAGGTGGTGGCGATGTCAGGGCGGCAGATTAGGGGTTAATAAGTGTAAAGTAGGTGGCGGTGATGTTGGGGCGGCAGATTAGGGGTTAATAAGTGTAATGTAGGTGTCGGCGATGTTGGGGGCGGCAGATTAGGGGTTAATAAGTGTAATGTAGGTTGCGGAGATGTCAGGGCAGCAGATTAGGGGTTAATAAGTATAATGTAGGTGGTGGCGATGTCGGGGGCGGCAGATTAGGGGTTAATAAGTGTAATGTAGGTGTCAGCGATGTCGGGGGCGGCAGATTAGGGTTGTTTAGACTCGGGGTTTATGTTTGGGTGTTAGTTTTAGATTTAGGGCTAGGCTTAGGGGTTAATATATTTATTTAGTGTTAGTGATATGGGAGGCCAGAGGTTTAGGGGTTAATAACTTTAGGATAGTGGTGACGACGACGTTCAGGGCGGCAGATTAGGGGTTAATAAGTGTAATGTAGGTGGCGGCGATGTCGGGGGCAGCAGATTAGGGGTTAATAAGTGTAATGTAGGTGGCGGCGATGTCGGGGGCGACAGATTAGGGGTTAATAAGTGTAATGTAGGTGGTGGCGATGTCAGGGCGGCAGATTAGGGGTTAATAAGTGTAAAGTAGGTGGCGGTGATGTTGGGGCGGCAGATTAGGGGTTAATAAGTGTAATGTAGGTGTCGGCGATGTTGGGGGCGGCAGATTAGGGGTTAATAAGTGTAATGTAGGTTGCGGAGATGTCAGGGCAGCAGATTAGGGGTTAATAAGTATAATGTAGGTGGTGGCGATGTCGGGGGCGGCAGATTAGGGGTTAATAAGTGTAATGTAGGTGTCAGCGATGTCGGGGGCGGCAGATTAGGGTTGTTTAGACTCGGGGTTTATGTTTGGGTGTTAGTTTTAAACATAAATTTTCTTTCCCCATAGGAATCAATGGGGCTGTGTTACGGAGCTTTACGCTTTAGCCTACTCTCCCCATTGATGTCTATGGGGAAATCATGCACAAGCATGTAAAACCAGCTCAAAGTAGCGCTGGTATTTGTGTGCAGTATGGAGATCAACGCTGCCATATTGCCTGCTAATGCCGGTTGCAAGTTATTACCGAGCCACTCATAACGCAAAACTCATAATCTGGCCGGCTGTTTGTAAATAATTTCAGTGAGAAACCTAAAGTTAGTGAAAAAATTAACGATTTTTTATTTGATCGCATTTGGCGGTTAAATGGTGGCATGAAATATATCAAAATGGACCTAGATCAATACTTTGGTTTGCCTACTAAAACAAAATATATACACATGAAGGATTATTCAGGGATTCCTGACAGATATCAGTGTTACAATGTAACTATCGCTAAGTTTGAAAAAAATGGTTTGGAAATAGCAAAGTTCTACCTGTAGTTATTGCCCTATATTTTGCAAAAAAAGCAAAGAACATTGGGTATTTCTAAACTATTTAGCATGTTGGTGGTTGTAGATGTGTAACATATTTTAGGGGTCAAAGTTAGAAAAAGTGTGTTTTTTTTTCATTTTTTTTCATAGTAAATTATATGATACTAGTCCTAAAGCCCATTTACACGGGCCATTTTTTGCTGCACAGCGGTCCCACCCCTTGCTCTCTCTCTCTCCCCCTCTCTTTAGTACTTTCCTCCTCTCTTTTGTGATCTCTCCCCCTCTCTTTCACGCTCTCTCTTGCTCTACTTCTCTTTTGCTCTCTCTCTCCCCCCTCTCTTTTGCTCTCTCTCCCACTCTCTTTTGCGCTCTCTCCCCCTCTCTTTTGCGCTCTCTCCCCCTCTCTTTTGCGCTCTCTCCCCCTCTCTTTTGCGCTTTCTCTCGCTCCACCTCTCTTTTGCTCTCTCTCTCCCCCCTCTCTTTTGCTCCCTCTCTCCCCCTCTCTTTTGCTTTCTCCACCCTCTCTTTTGCTCTCTCTCCCCCTCTCTTTTGCGCTCTCTCCCCCCCCCCCCTCACTTTTGCATTCTCTCTCTCTTGAGCTCTCTCTCCCCCTCCTTTTTTGCATGCTCTCTCTCCCCCTCTCTTTTGCGCTTTCTCTCCCCCTCTCTTTTGTGCTCTCTCTCTCCCCCTATCTTTTGCGCTCTCTCTCTCCCCCTCTCTTTTGCGCTCTCTCCCCCTCTCTTTTGCACTCTCTCCCCCCTCTCTTTTGCGCTCTCTCTCTCCCCCCTCTCTTTTGCACTCTCTCCCCCCTCTCTTTTGCTCTGTTTCTCTCCCCTTTTTTTTGCTCTCTCCATCCCTCTATTTTGCTCTTTCTCTCCATCCATCTCTTTTGCTCTCTCTCTCCCCCCTCTCTTTTGCTCTCTATCTCCCCCCCCTCTCTTTTGCTTGGTCTCTCTACCCTCTCTTTTGCTCTCTCTCTCCATCCCTCTCTTTTGCTCTCTCTCTCCCCCCTCTCTTTTGCTCTCTCTCCCCCTCTCTTTTGCTCTCTCTCCCCCCCTCTCTTTTGCTCTCTCTCCCCCTCTCTTTTGCTCTCTCTCCCCCTCTCTATTGCTCTCTCTCCCCCTCTCTTTTTCTCTCTCTTTCCTCTATTTTGCTCTTTCCCCTCTCTTTTGCTCTTTCCCCTCTCTTTTGCTCTCTCTCCATCCCTTTATTTTGCTCTCTCTCTTCCCCTCTCTATTGCTCTCTCTCCCCCCTCTCTTTTGCTCTCTCTCCCCCCTCTCTCTCCCCCTCTCTTCTTTTGCCCTCTCTCCCCCGTCTCTTTTGCTCTCTCTCTTTTGTTCTCTGTTTCCCCCTCTTTTCTCTCTCCCTCCCTTTTGCTCTCTCTTTCCCCCCTCTCGTTTGCTCTCTCTTCCCTCTATTTTGCTCTTTCCCCTCTCTTTTGCTCTCTCTCCCCCCTCTCTTCTGCTCTTCTCCCATTCTTTAGCTATTTCCTATCTCTTTTTGTCTCTCCCCCTCTCTTTCTATTTCTCCCCCCTCTCTCACGCCCCGACCATACCAGACTACGCTCCCATCCGGCCACGCCCACTTTCGCCCCACGACCGCACACAGCATGTCAGGTAAGGCCAGGTGTGTTTGTCCTCGTGCTGTCTCTACTGCGCATGACAGCTTCGGGCAAACACACTTGGCCTTTTATATTATAGGAGGATGAAAATTATGGTATCTTTAGAAAGTCCATTTAATGGCAAGAAAAACGGTAAATAATATAAGTGGGTATAGTAAATGAGTAAGAGGAAAGTTACAGCTAAACACAAACACAGCAGACATGTAAAAACAGCCCTGGTCCTTAAAGGGACATTAAACATTCCCCAGTTTTGCATTAACCAATACTGTTATATTAATATACTTTTTACCTCCAAGATTACCTTGTATCTAAGCCTCTGCAGACTGCCCCCTTATCTCAGTGCTTTTTAAAAACTTGCATTTTAGCCAATTAGTGCTGGTTCATACATAACTCTGCAGGAGTGAGCACAGTGTTATCTATATGTCACACATGAACCAGCTCAGTCTGGCTATGGAAAGCTAATAAAATGCACTGCAATAAAAGCGGCCTGCAGCGGCTTAGAAATAGGCAGAGATTTAGAGGTTTAGAGGTTATAAAGTATATTAATATAACAGTGTTGGTTGTGCAAAGCTGGGGAATGGGTAGTAAAGGTGTTATCTATCTTATTAAACAATAAAATAAATCAAGTAGACTGTCCCTTTAACCAGTTACATTTTTTATTTGATGTGAGTCAATATTAAAGTATATATATGTTTATCATATTTATAGACATTCTGATGTTTTATGGCTCTAATTAAAAATAGGTTCTAATCTGACAACTCCTATAAAAGTGTGTAGATTGCTGATTTAAACTGTATGAGCTAAAACCACATAAGTATTTTTTGCAGTTTCAAGATTAAGGATGAATGTACAGTAAAATAAATCAAATGTGCTGTCAACCCAAAGGATTATATATTAAAAAAAATAAGAATTATAAATTTGCTACAGAAGTATGTATTTGTTTTAGTCTGTTTGTTTATTTTTTTGTTTGTTTAATAAAGTTGAAATACCACTTAGTTTCTTAGACATTGGCGCATTGGCGAGCTAGGCCTAGTTTCCATTGAGGTAGTTAAGTGAGGAAACTGGTGGTAACATACAAAATCTCAATATACTTTAATGGAGATAAATGTTTTTCCACAGTTTGCCACCTCAATTGAAACTAGGGGGCTGATTTACTAAGCACTCAATGTTGCTTATTCCGCGCGAGCCTTCAGGCTCGCCAAAATCAGGAGTTAAGAAGCAGCGGACTTAAGACCGCTGCTCCTTAACTCGTCCGCCACCTCTCAGGCGGCGGACAGCAATCATCCCAATCAGGCCGCAAATCTGCAGGGGGAGGCATTGCACAGGCAATTAGCAATGTCGGGCGGACATGATCCGCACACTCCCTGCTAGGGGCCGATTGGCCTCGAATCTGCAGGGGGGGGCAATGCACAAGCATTTCACTAGAAATGCTTGTGCTATGTTAAATGCAGACAGAGTATGCTGTCGTCATTTAGCGATGTCGGGCAGACATGATCTGCTACAGTGGATCGTGTCTATCCGACATTCAGTAAATCAGCCCCTAGTTCTTACTTGAAGCACATTCATAGGCTTGTGCATGCACTCAAAGGATTGTGACTGTATTTATCATGTGCCATTATGAAATGTGCCACAGTGAATTATAACTGGCCCAATGTGCCACAGTGAAATGTAGTATTTCATTCAGCATCTGTGAAATGTACCAAATAAAGCAAGTCACTTTCAATTACACCTAATAGAGATTGCTACAATTAAATGAATGGTGTTGAATGCACCAGGTACAGTGAGCCACAGTGAATTTATTTAAAGGGATAGGAAAAGTCAAAATTAAACTTTCAGGATTCAGATAGAGCATTCAGTTCTATTTTCAAATATGCTTCGTTCTCTTGGTATCCCTTGTTTAAAAAGAATACGCACATATCTTAGCTAGCTTCTGATTGGTGTCTGCACACATATGTGTTCAGCTAGCTGCCAGTGGTGCAATGCTGTTCCTTCAGCAAAGGATATCAAGAGAATGAAGCAAATTCAATAATAGAAGTAAATTGGAAAGTTGTTTAAAATTGTATTTTCTATCCAAATCACGAAGAAAAAGAAATTGGGGTTTTCTGTACCTTTAAATAAATTGTACCACAGAGAAAGATTTTTCTCTATCCAGTTGCTTTTACCATTCTGTGTCAGTCGAACATCTGTGTGTGGTATCTGTATTCACCGAGGGCCTAATGTTGTAAAGCGTGCTACTCTGGCGAGATTATCTAAAAAGTCTTGTTATGCAGGGTTCTGAGTGTGAAGAACAAGCAGATATGTTGCAATATAATGCTAGAAAAATAGAGTGTGTGATTTCTCTCCTTTTGTTTTTGTTTTTTGAGTATCACTCCCTAAAATTAAAAACACAAAAAACTAAATGAAACCTTTATTTTGCATTTTAGTATATTTTTCCCTAGTTCAAAACATAATATGGCAAAGGGTTCAATAACTTCATAATTTCCTATTTTATAGTCATTGAGAGTTTTAAATCAATAAAAAATATTTGTGATGCTTAAGGGAACTCACAATAACTTTCATATCACTGTTGGTACTTGAACTGCAGGTGCTGACAAACAGTGGAATATGAGTGTGCACAGCTCCACCCTATTGGGTCAATTTATGTAAGTGCGAGCGGACATGATCCAATATAGAGGATCATGTCCCCTGCACATCAATAAATAACGACAGCATACGCTGTCTGCATTTATTATTGCACCAGCAGTTCTTGTGAACTGCTGGTGCAATGCCGCCCACCGCAGATTTTCAGGGGGTGTCAATCAACCCGACCGCTGCTTCATAACTTCTGTTTCCAGCGAGCCTGAAGGCTCACCGGAAACACGGGGCATCAAGCTCCATACGGAGATTGATAAATTGACCCCTGTGACTCTTTTACAAAAAGCACTTTATACGGTATTGCATACACATAAGAAATAGGCAGCGTTAGCATTACTCACATAGTTAAGCATGTGTGCATTTTCCTATATTGTAATCTGACTTCAGTGTCCCTTTCAACAAAAGGAAGGCTCTAATTATCTATTTTTTTAATTTGATCTCTGATTCTAAAAATGCATGTGAAGAAATTGGGCCACAGGTCAATATTTTTAGAACCTGGCTTAAAGGGACATAATACCTAAATTTTTTCTTTCATTGGTCAGATGGAGAATATCATTTTTAAAAAGTTTACAAAGTACTCCTATTATCAATTTTGCTTTGTTCCCATGTTATTCTTTGTTAAAGAGATACCTAGGTAGGTAGCGTGCACATGTCTTAACCCCTTCGCAAACGAGGGCGTGCCAGGTACGTCCGACAAAAAACTACCCTTAACGTTCAAGGACGTGCCTAGCACGTCCTCTGGGGTTTGAAGCTCTGGAAGCAATCGTGATCGCTTTTAGCCGCTTCCAGGGTATTGTAGTGATGCCTCAATATTGAGGCATCACTGCAATACCCTTTTCTACCCACCGCGGTGGTGCTGATAGTTGGTGGGTGGGAGCTGTAGCAGGGAGGCAGGTGGGTGGCCCATCGATGGTCCTGGATCCGGATCTGACCTCACATCCATTTGCGCTGTGCTGCGGGAGTGCGGCCGGGTGTACAGGGGGGGGGCGTGCAAGCGTGTGTGCGTGCGTGCCACATTTACCTGATTACAATTGAAATGTATAAGAAGGAGGACAGAGAGGTGTGGGAATAAATGGTTTTGCAAGGGATCTGGGAGGGGGAGGGGGTAGGGTATTGAGGGGGGGGGCAGCTACACTACAGAAAATAGTTTTTTAAATAAAAAAATAAATAAAACACATTATTTGGGGCATAATGGGTACTGGCAGACAGCTGCCAGTACCCAAGATGGTGGCAAATAGGTAGAGGGAGGAGGGTTAGAGTGATGTATGGGAGGGGATCAGAGAGGTTGGGGCTAAGGGGGGGATCCATCACTGCAGACTGAATATAAAAAAAATAAAAAAAATACAAAATAAATGCCTTTTATTTTAGTACTGGCAGACTTTCTGCCAGTACTTAAAATGGCAGTGACAATTGTGAGGTGAGGGAGGGAAGAGAGCTGTTTGAGGGGGTTCAGGGAGGGATCAGGGGGTGGAATGTGTCAGGTGCGAGGCTGATCTCTACACTAAAGCTAAAATTAACCCTGCAAGCTACCGAATTAACCCCTTAACTGCTTGGCATAATACAAGTGTGGTGCACAGCGACATTTAGCAGCCTTCTAATTACCAAAAAACAATGCCAAAGCCATAAGTGGCTGCTATTTCTGAACAAAGGGGATCACAGAGAAGCATTTACAACCATTTGAGCCATAATTGCACAAGCTGTTTGTAAATCATTTTAGTGAGAAACCTAAAGTTTGTGAAAAAGTTTTTGAAAAAGTGAAAGATTTTTTTATTTGATCGCATTTGGCAGTGAAATGGTGGCATTAAATATACCAAAATAGGCCTAGATCAATACTTGGGTTGTCTACTAAAAAAAATATATACATGTCAAGGGATATTCAGGGATTCCTAACAGATATGCAAGAGAATTAAGAAAAATTGATAATAAGAGTAAATTAGAAAGTTGCTTAATATTGCATGCTCTATCTGAATTATAAAAAGAACAAATTTTGGTTTAGTATCCCTTTAACCCCTTAACGACCAAGGACGTGCAGGGTACGTCCTACAAAAACTGTCACTTAATGACCAAGGACGTACCCAAAACATCCTCAGTGTTTTCAAGCGCTGGAAGTGATCGTGATCGCTTTCATATTATTGCAGTGATGCCTCGATATTGAGGCATTCTGCAATAACATTTTTTAAGCATCCGTGTGGCCCTCTCTGCATTGGCCAGCCATGATGCCGATTTTTGATGGGTGGGAGCCATAGTAGGGAGGCGGGTGGGCGTCCCATCGCTGGAGGATATGCGGATCGTGTCCCCTCTGTGTTTCCTAGAGCATGCAATGGGAGGGCGGGGGCGCGTGCACACACTACATTAACTGAAAGTCATAGGAGGGAGAGGGAAAGGAAAAGGGAGAGGGAGGGGGGAAATGTTGGGAAAGGGATCTGGAAGGGGGGTATAGTATTGAGAGGGGCAGCTACACTACAGAAAATGGGGTTGTTGTTTTTTTTTTTTAAACTGCCAGTACCTAAGATGGCGACCAATAGATTGTGGGGGGGAAGGCTTAGAGAGCTGTTTGGGGGGGGGGAATCAGATAGGTTGGGGAGTAATGGGAATCCTACACTTAAGATAAATATAAAAAAAAATATCTTTAAAAAAACAAACAAAAAAACACCTATATTTTTTTATTTGATCGCATTTCGTAGTGAAATGGTGGCATGAAATATACCAAAATGGGCCTAGATCAATACTTTGGGTTGTCTATTACACTACACTAAAGCTAAAATCAACCCCACAAGCTCCCTACAAGCTACCTAATTAACCCCTTCACTGCTGGGCATAATACAAGTGTGGTGCGCAGCGGCATTTAGCGGCCTTCTAATTACCAAAATGTAATGCCAAAGTCATAAATGTCTGCTATTTCTGAACAAAGGGAATCCCATAGAAGCATTTACAACCATTTGTGCCATAATTGCACAAGCTGTTTATAAATCATTTCAGTAAGAAACCTAAAATTGTGAAAAAGTTAACGATTCTTTTTATTTGATCACATTTTTCGGTGAAATGGGGGCATGAAATATAACAAAATGGGCCTAGATCAATCCTTTGGGTTGTCTACTAAAAAAATACATATTCATGTAAAGGGTTATTCAGGGATTCCTTACAGATACCAGTGTTACAATGTAACTTTCGCTAATTTTGAAAAAAAAAATGGATTGGAGCTAGCAAAGTGATACTTATACTTATTACCCTATAACTTGCAAAGAACATGTAAACATTGGGTATTTCTAAACTCAGGACAAAATTTAGAAACATTTAGCATGGGTGTTTTTTGGTGGTTGTAGATGTGGGGGTCAAAGTTTTTTTCTCATATTTTATATTTTTTTATAGTAAATTACAAGATATGATGAAAATAATGGTATCTTTAGAAAGTCCATTTAATGGCAAGAAAAACTGTATATAATATGTGTGGGTACAGTAAATGAGTAAGAGGAAAATTACAACTAAATACAAACACCACAGAAATGTAAAAATAGCCCTGGTCCTTAAGGGTAAGATAATTGAAAAATGGTCTCATCGCTAAGGGGTTAAGGGCCCCATATAAATTAAATACATTTCTAGTTTTGCTTTTGCTCAGAGGGCACAAAAACTATGGCACATATTCTTAGTTCTGCATTTTCCCAGGGGCCACAAAGAGTAGTGCAGGGGGCCGCATGAGGCCCTTAGTCTGCCAGTTGGTTGTCCCTGTTCTAGACTATGAATAAAATGCTCTCTTTAATTAAATGAATTGTCTTTAAGTACAGTTATGGTACATATGTGTGTATGCCTGCTTCTGAATTGCTCAACTTTCCTATGTTTTTATCTGGAGCAGCACTAGATCACAATGTTTATACACATATGGGGATGATCACAACCTATTTGATAATTGTCTGCATATTAACAGCTGCAGAAGAGCCATTTTTATGTTGTTGCAATCACAATCAGACATTGTGTATTGGTTATCAAAAACACTTTATTCTTTACATGTGCAGGTCCTGTTTGTTTAGCAATTCACAATCCAAATTCTTGATAATTATTAACACATTTTCAGGGTAATTTTTCAAAGCTAAAAGGTCTTCGCTAAACCTTCAGGCAACTGTGTTCAACTTATTGTATAGGTAAATCCAGGCGCCAGACCTAACGGAGGCTAAGGTTTTAAGACTGCCCTGGGCGATAAGGTACCAATTGGCGCTCAAGTAGACCCCAGCTTTTTCCATGTGTTTAAATTATTACCTGGTACTCCAAAAAGGTTAACCCCTTAAGTTTAACCCCTTAATGACCACAGCACTTTTTCATTTTCTGTCCGTTTGGAACCAGGGCTATTTTCACATTTTTGCGGTGTTTATGTTTAGCTGTAATTTTCCTCTTACTCATTTACTGTACCCACACATATTATATATCGTTTTTCTCGCCATTAACTGGACTTTCGAAAGATACCATTATTTTCATTATATATTATAATTTACTGTAAAAAAAATTATAAAATATGAGGAAAAAAACTTTAACCCCCAAAATCTGTTACACTTCTACGACCACCAAAAAACACCCATGCTAAATAGTTTCTAAATTTTGTCCTCAGTTTAGAAATACCCAATGTTTACATGTTCTTTGCTTTTTTTGTAAGTTATAGGGCCATAAATACAAGTAGCACTTTGCTATTTCCAAACCACTTTCTTTCAAAATTAGCGCTAGTTCCATTGGAACACTGATATCTTTCAGGAATCCCCCTGAATATCCCTTGACATGTAAATATATATATATTTTAGAATACATCCCAAAGTATTGTTCTAGGCCCATTTTGGTATATTTCATGCCACCATTTCACTGCCAAGTGCAATCAAATAAAAAAAAAGTTCCCTTTTTCACAAACTTTAGGTTTCTCACTGAAATTATTTACAAACAACTTGAGCAATTATGGCACACATTGTTGTAAATGCTTCTCTGGGATCCCCTTTGTTCAGAAATAGCAGACATATATGGCTTTGGCTTTGCTTTTTGGTAATTAGAAGGCCGCTAAATGCCACTGCGCACCACACGTGTATTATGCCCAGCAGTGAATGGGTTAATTAGGGAGCATGTAGGGAGCTTCTAGGGTTAATTTTAGCTTTAGTGTAGTAGACAAGTATTGATCTAGGCCCATTTTGGTATATTTCATGCCACCATTTCACCGCCAAAAAGTTAAATTTTTCACAATTTTAGGTTTCTCACTGAAATTATTTACAAACAGCTTGTGCAATTATATCACAAATGGTTGTAAATGCTTCTCTGGGATCCCCTTTCTTCATAAATAGCAGACATATATGGCTTTGGCTTTGCTTTTTGGTAATTAGAAGGCCGCTTAATGCCGCTGCGCATCACACGTGTATTGTGGCTAGCAGTTAAGGGGTTAATTAGGTAGCTTGTAGGGAGCTTGCAGTGTTAATTTTAGCTTTAGTGTAGAGATTAGCCTCCCACCTGACACATCACACCCCCTGATCCCTCCCAAACAGCTCCCTTCCCTCCCCTACCCCACAATTGTCCCCGCCATCTTAAGTACTGGCAGAAAGTCTGCCAGTACTAAAATAAAAGGTATCTTTGATTATTTTTTTTTATTATTAGTATATTTACATATGCTGCTGTGTAGGATCCTCCCTTAGCCCCCAACCTCCCTGACCCCCCCCCCCCCAAACAGCTCTCTAACCCTCCCCCTCTGCCTTTTTGGGGGCCATCCCTCCCTGTGCACGCGCCTGCCTCTGCTTCCTGTGTGCATACGCGTGCGCGTCCGTGGGTGCCCCTGGCTACCCCTGCCCACGATCCCGTCCCCCTCCACATCACTGGGCCCATCGATGGCCACCACCCACCTCGGCTCCCACCCACCAACGAAACCAGCCATTGATGTCCGGTGCAGAGAGAGCCACAGAGTGGCTTTCTCTGCATCAGATGGCCAACGGATGTTATTGCAGTATGCCTCGATATAGAGACATCACTGCAATAACCGGAAAGCGGCTGGAAGCGATCAGGATTGCTTCCACCGCTTTCCCAGACCGACGACATACAGGGTACGTCCTCTGTCGTTAACTGTATTATTTTTTTGAGGACGTACCCTGTACGTCGTCGGTCATTAAGGGGTAAAGGGATACTAAACCCAATTTTTTTTTCTTTCATGATTCAGATAGAGCATGCAATTTTAAGCAACTTTCCAATTTACTCCAATTATCAATTTTTCTTTGTTCTCTTGCTATCTTTATTTAAAAAGCAGGAATATAAAGCTTAGGAGCCAGCCCATTTTAGATTCAGCACCCTGGAAAAAGTAAAAAAAAGTAAAATTACAGATAAAATAAATAAAATATGTTTTACAAAATAATAAATTTAAACCTAAACTAATACCCCTATAAAAATAAAAAATCCCCCCAAAATAAACCCCCCCCTAATATAATACTAAACTACCAAAATCCCTTAAAAAGCCTTTTGTAGGGCATTGCCCTAAGTTAAACAGCTCTTTTACTTAAAAAAATATCAATTAACCCCTAACAGTAAAACCCCCTACTCAACCAACCCCCCAAAATAAAAAAAAACTAACACTCAAAAAACCTAAGCTATCCATTGCCCCTAAAGGAGCATTTGTGTGAGCATTGCCCTTAAAATGTCATTCAGCTCTTTTGCAGCCTATTAAAAATAAAACATTTTAAAAAAATTAAAAAAATCCTAAAACTAAGCCCCAAATAGGTACTCACGGTTCCTGAAGTCCGGCGGTGAATGTCTTCTTCCAGGCAGCTCCATCATCTTCTATCTTCATCCGGAGCGAAGGCGGAGCGGTCTTCCCCGATGCGCAGAGGTTTAATTTTTTTTAATTTTTGATAATTTTGTTGTTGTTTTTTTCTCTAATTTTAGAGTTTTTTTATTTTTTGTAATTTTAGATTTTTTTTTTGTAATCTAATGTTAGGTTTTATTTAAGTGTAACTTAGTATTGGGGTTAATTTAGGGGGTGTTAGGTTAGGGGCTTAGTAATTAAATTAGTTAATTACATTGTGAGGGGTTGGCAGTTTAGGAGTTAATAGGTTAATTAGGTTTATTGCGATGTGGGGGTTTGTCGGTTTAGGGGTTGATAGGTTAATTAGGTTTATTGCAATGTGGGGGTTTGTCAATTTAGGGGTTAATAGGTTTATTGCGATGTGGGGGGTTGGTGGTTTAGGCGTTAATATTTTAATTATGTTATTTGTGGATCAGGGGTTAATTATTATTTTGTGATGTTGGTGGTTTTGGTGTTTGTTAATACATTGTGCGGGAGGTTAGTTTTTTTTGTTATACTTTGTGCGAACGGTTAGTTTTTTTTATTTCTTGTGGGCGATTACGTGTTCTTTCTTTGTTTCGAGCGGGCTGTTGCGTATTTTTTTTTTAAAGGCTTTGTTTGCCTACGCTGCATCCAGGTGGATTCCGACAATGGCAGAGTGGTGGCGGATTCTTTTGGCTGCCTCGCGCAGCCAACATTTCTTTGAGGATGAGTGTGCAACTGGCGACGGACGCGTTATAAACGTGATTATAATATAGATTTGGGTTATAAGTTAAACAATATGGCCATATTCTGCTTAGCCAGTTACCAAGTTAAACGTTGTCCACAGGCAACATTACATCACAGATTGAAGGGCTTGTATGCTGGTTGTGTAACAATAAATAAATTACGTGTGCAATTAACCTTTTGTGCTCCAAAACTGAAAAGATTTGTGTGTATGTCATGCTAGGAGCATTGAACAGGGGCATTTGTGTTTATTGGGTTATTGATTTTGCTAATTAGTGACTAGTTTAATATAAAAGCATTTTCCATTTAAAAATGTTTTGTATAAGTTGATGTGTGGTCTCATTGGCAAAACTCAAAACTTCCAAAGATGTAAAAGATGTATCTATCTATCTATCTATCTATCTATATGTATATATATATATCTACTTTATCTATTTGTTATTTTACATTTAATTAAATTATAATTTGTTTAGCGAAGTCATGCACTCTCACCTTTTTGTTTACTTTTAGATGCAAGAATCTATACAGTAATACAATTCTGCAATTTTATTTAAAGGGACACTGTACCCAAATATTTTCTTTCATGATTCAGATAGAGCATGACATTTTAAGCAACTTTCTAATTTACTCCTATTATCAAATTTTCTTCATTCTCTTGGTATCTTTATTTTAAATGCAAGAATGTAAGTTTAGATGCCGGCCCATTTTTGGTGAACAACCTGGGTTGTCCTTGCTGATTGGTGGATAGATTCATCCACCAATAAAATAGTGCTGTCCAGAGGTCTGAACCCCAAAAAAGCTTAGATGCCTTCTTTTTCAAATAAAGACAGCAAGAAAACGAAGAAAAATTGATAATAGGAGTAAATTAGAAAGTTGCTTAAAATTGCATGCTCTATCTGAATCATGAAATAAAAAAATTGGGTTCAGTGTCCCTTTAAGCTCTGTTCTTGAAATCTTTTTCTTTATAAAACATAAATAACATTTTTTTTTTTTATCTACTGTTATATTCTGTGCTTAGTCAGCTTTCCAATCCTCAGATTGTTTAACATCACATACACAGAAATCTGTGCAAGACTAAGACTGCTGAAGTCATTCAGAGGAGTGACCTTGTGTTGTTATCTTTGAGGGGGGCTGGTCTGGTGTTACATGAGTGTGTATCTGTGTCTAGTACAAAATATACTGTAAGATTTTAAAATGCAATCTACATAACCTTACTGTAAAATATTAATGCACAAAAATACACTTGATATCAATGATTAATTGCGTCCATAAATATGAATTATGCAATGTATAATATTTGCCACAAGGCAGATTTATTTTTGTGTTAACACCAGTCTGCAGAGAAACTTAAAAAAAAGTATTACACAATGTGTCCAGTATTTTTTATATATATTTTATACTTGACATCCTGCCGAAATACTGCATGGTCTGGCTAAATACTGCCGCTAAGCTGAGTATGGCAATCCTATAAATTACTAAAATCTTAATTGCAAGACATTGCCAGAGCTTGTTACCCCTTTGCAGGAGTTAATTGCATAGTGGAAAAAGGTGGTTGTTTAAATAAAATGCTCTGACAAAACAGAACATTTATTTTTAAACTAGAATGAATCTCCTTTTCAACAGATTAAGGCAGGTGTAATGAAAAGTGTATTGCAGTTTGCAGTGAATTGGAGCGCTAAATATCAATAGTGTGCAAGCGATATTAGCGTTCAACTTTGTAATATCAGCACATGCTAATAAGCGCTGGTATTACAAGTAAATTGCAATGTGAATGCGAGCTTGTGTTCGCATTGCCAGGAAGCATTGCGCTCACAAGAGCGTGCTTCCATAGGCTCCAATGGGGACCTCGTTCTGATGCCGTCAGAGATGGCATCAAAACCTCGCGCAGCAAAGGGGGTTAGTAGCGCAGCATTTTTAAATATATATGCTAGGCATAATGATGTAACACTGATTAGCCTGAGAATAATATGCAGATGCATTTTTATACTTATTTTAGTTGCTTAAATATTGTAGAAACGTGTAAAGTTTATTTTATTTAAATGATCAAACATCTTGTCTATGATTTAAGTATAATTAAAATATTGAAACCAATGTCTTTTTCCTTCAGTTTATTACAATATAATTATTAAAGAGTTGTACTATAGTTGTCAGTAGACTTTATGAAATAATATGGTTTCATTGTTCCACACTCCCTCTAGAGGTGAAAGAATATTAATTTTAGGAAGTGCAGTAGACAATCTCATCAGTTCTGTATGCCCAGAAAGTTCAATTGCCGAGAAGTAGGTGAAACAAAAGAGAGGCAGATTTTGGATATAACTAGTGAATGCATAAATTATTTTTATCCCCAATAATATAAAACATGGATAATCAGTTTAGAGAGAATATGCATAGGGACAAATGAAATGTGCTCCATGGGTTTTGTCAGTTTCAGTTAGAAATTAATAAAACTTTGTGCAATCTGAAATCAGCTTAAAATAGCAGGGAGGATGGGTAACATTTAGTTTGAGGGGCAATCACTTTATTACCACACATGAGGATAGTATTATATGAGGATAGAGGATTATTCTAGGGCAGTTGCTGCATGAGCAGTACATGGGGTTATTATTAGGCATGACTAGGCTAGCACCAGTTTTGAAGAAATATTGTCAATGTATTTATCAGTATTGCCAGCAGGTGGGAGGATTTGGATAGATATGCCTAGTATGCAATGCTTTTATCCAAATGTTGTGGCCAATAAGCTGCTGCAGCTCAGCATTGTCAGCCACCATAAGAAGGGTCTGAATTTAGGAATGCCATTCTTCCAAGTTTCACCTGTGCAGTCCTGGAATTGAGATTTATGTACTGAGCCTGTTGTCGAGAGGGAGAGGGGGGGGGGGGTGTATAGTGACACTGATTGCTTGCCTTGTGTGTGACATCATCAGGTGTAACCTTACCACATACCTGAAATGCTGGGGAGTGTACAGGGCACAGCTTGAAGCGCCTTAAATAAAGAGAAAGAGCAGGTGATGTAGGCACACGGAGGACCTGCTATCCACAGAATAGAGATTGCACTAGGTACAGATTGTGTTACTTATTGAACATGTAGTGTGCTCCATTGTTTGCACTGCTATATGGTGCTTGTGAGCTAGTAGGTTACTTAACTGCCACTCCCTACCACCCAGTCTCCAAACAGTGCCAATTCTAGCCTGAGTATTGTGATAGTTTGTTTTGTGTCATGTGATTAAGGTGACATATGGGGATAGGCTGGAATAAAATAAATAAAACAATAAGGGGGACATATGGGGCTGTACTGGTATTTTGTTGCTACTGCTAGTTTTGAAGTTTACAACTGGTATATGTTAATAATATAAGAATGGTACTGGCACTAGGACCCAGAAACCCTGGAAAAAAGACTGAGCTAAATGTAACAGTCCGGTGCTACCCCTAAAAAAAAGTTTAAACAATAAAAGTTAAGAATAAAGGTTTAGGGTGTATGAAGCACTCTTTCCTAGTCTAAGTAGTAAGGAATTAAAAAATAACTTAATAATTAACGGTAAAAATGAGGAAACAACCTCTATGTAATAAATTAAACCCCACCAACCAAAATAATCAAGTGAGATAAAAAAAGTGCATGAATTAACCCCCTTGTTTCCTGGCCGATAGCTGCAGTCGTCGGCATCAGGTGCCAGGGGTGGAAAAACCTGCAATAACACTAATAAAATGCCCAAACTAGTTTCGGCCCAAGTACTGGCCTTTTTCAATGTGAATAGTAACAAGCAGAAGCTCCAAATGCCACCCTTTTAAATACAGGCATGCTGCCTGCTATTCACTAATCATGGTGCAGCATCCAGAGCCGCCCCTCATACAGACTATCAACGCTGTGTGTGGCTGTGGTGTGGGCGTGTGCTGGTTCTGTGCATCACGATTGGTGAACAGATTGTGACATCACATCACAGAAGACATAGTGTGTAAACAGACTCTGACAGGATTAGTGTATAACCCTTTTGTGTCAGGACAAAGTGCCTACATCGGAACAACTGTTCCGATGTAGACAAATTGAAACCACGCGATTGCGAGATTTCAATTATTGGATCGCGTCTGGGGGGCGTCCCTACAACCCTAGGAACGCCCTCCAGACCGTGATCAAATCCTGAAAGCACAGAAGGCTTCAGGACAGCCGTTAGCTATGACGTTCTATTCCGTCATAACGACTTTAATTATGACAGAATAGAACGGCATAACGGCATTAAAAGGTTAACAATACAGTGAAATCCTGGCTAGTAGTACTGTATATGTTCCTGAGTATTACACATATTTGTGCATTCATTGCAATTGGAGGAAATGGATTACAGGGCACACAGTGATACTGCAGTATAGAACATACTGTTACTGACAGTGAACCTTCATATCAGGGGCGTATTAATGGATAGGCCAACAAGGCCCGTGCCTAGGGTGGCAAACTTTGGGGGGCGGCACTTGCCCTGGCCGCTACTGCACTGAAAAATTGTGTGTCTTTAAAAAAATATATTTTTACTTTGACAGGGTTAGACACGTCAGTTGCGCGATAAGCAAAGGGGCCTGGGGCTGCATTAACATTGGTGTGTTGTAACCAATCAGTGTAACTTGCTTGGTTGGTGTCACAGTCTGAGACATTTTTTTTTAAATTGCGGCAGAACAGATGGTCGCGACTCGCGCGCAAAGCCCCGCCCACTGGCACCTCACACTTACAGTAAGCAGCGCACTTGTTTAGCAGTAGCAGGTTAGGTTAACGGTGTATGGCCTCAGTAGCTGTTTTTATTGCGCATGTGAGTGCGCACGTTTTTGTAAGGTTTAGGAGTAGGTGACAGTGGTGACTGAAGGAGCCGGTGACTGAAGGAGCCGAGCAGTGTTGCCACTTGGCCTTGCCGATGTTGGCTGTAACTGTCTGTCTTCCAGCTGCAGTGACTAAATGGACCTCTCCATGGTGAGTAAGTAAAAGTAAATATAGTTCTAGAACTTCTTCTCCCTGTTGAAATAAAAAGTGCAGATTATGCACGGCAATGTCTGGCCTCGCTCATCTTCACAAGAGATCACAACATCCACAGCATGGCAGCAGCAGCCAGCAGAAGGCTTTGTATGTTGTCATCTCTTATGAAGGAGAGCAAGGCCAGACATTTCATGCAATCTTTATTTAATTATTTGTTTTGTAACCCCTTGGCTTCAAAATGGGTGAGGTTTATATTTTAATTTGTCTTTCTTTTGCTTTATTATATTCTATATTATATAGTATAATGTCTGAACCCACACACATTTCCCTATGTGCTTCTTTCTTCATTATACTCCTAGCTACTCTATCAGCAGTACTTTTTTGTTTTTGATCTATACTTCATGTGTGCTGCTTTTAAAATAAAGGATAACTCTATTGTATAAAATAAATGATAATTGTTCTTCCTGCTTGGGACTTAAAAAAATGGAGCACAACTGCTTCATGATTTCATTTTGGGAATTTACTGTATGTGAGCATATCCTGTTTTAGTCTAGGCAGATGTTTAGGCAATTAGCTTCCTTATATTTTGTCCTGTATCTTAGTTTGTGCTTCAATGTTGCGCTAGATAATGATGCATTTCTTTTTTCTGCCTGGGTTAGGTATTATAGAATTGAGGATTCAGACTAGTGTGTGTGGCTTAATCTAATGCCGCCCTCCTCCTCTGCTATTTTATTGCCTATACACACATAGTGTGTGTAGGCAATAAAAAGGAAAAAAAAGTCACATTACTCCCCCTGACCAAAAAAATTATATGGCCAAAAATGGCCTAAATCCGGGTGGGTGTGGGGGGGGAGGGGGCAGCAGGATTCTGAGTGCCTAGGGCAGCAGAAAACCTAAATACGCCACTGCCTCATATCATACATTTAGCTTGTCCTTGTCATTACACAGTGCACACAGTGATTGTCCACACCAACCCTCGCTGCACATAGAGATACTGCAGTATAGAACATTCTATTACTGACAGAGAACCCTCATATCACATATGTAACTTATTATCATTACACAGTGTACACAGTGATTGTCTACACTAACCCTCACTGCACACAGTGATACTGCAGTGTAGATCATTCTGTTAATGACAGAGAACCCTCTTATCACAAGATTAGTGTATAACAATACAGTAAAATCCTGGTTAGTAGTACTGTATGTGTTCCTGAGTATTACACATATTTGTACATTTGTTGCAATGGGAGGAAATGGGTTACAGTGCACACAGTGATATTGCAGTATAGAACATTCTGTTACTGACAGTAAACCCTTATATCATACATTTAGCTTGTTATTGTCATTACACAGTGTACACAGTGATTGTTTACACTGAACCTCGCTATACATAGAGACTGCAGTATAGAACATTCTATTACAGATAGAGAACCCTCATATAACACATGTAACTTATTGTCATTACACAGTGTACACAGAGATTGTTTACACTAACCGTCGCTGCACACAGCGACACTGCAGTATAGATCATTCTGTCACTGTCAGAGAACCCTCTTATCACACATGTAACTTGTAATTGTCGTTCCACACTGTACACAGTGATTGTTTACACTAACCCTCGCTGCGCACAGTGATGCTGCAGTATAAAACATTCAGTAACCTGTTATTGTCAAAACACACTGTACAAAGTGTGCCATACTAAGTTCATATATACACTAGCCTCAATTATGATGTCAATAGGGGGTGGCATTGGGAGTGGATCATTATATAGCGATCATGATAATAACAGTATAATCAATGCACACCCTCATCTTAAAATGGCATGTGTGTGCAAGACCCTGGAATAATTATAACAGGTGTCAACCACACTACTCATAAATCAAAATTATTAGATGTGCAAACTGAATAATAAATCAGTATAGAAATGTATCTAGAATAGAATTCAGATATCAAGAATGGTAGTATCCCCCCACTGTGCCGCAGTGGAATGTTCATTCTGTAAAGATAAAATTAACTGATTATCTGATACTTAAAGGGACATTAAACACTTTGAGATGGTAATATAAAATGATAAACTGTATATAATAAAACAACTCTGCAATATACTTTAATTATTTATTTTGTCCTCTTTGCCTGTAATTCCATTCTGTTAGAAATGGAAGTGCAGAACACTGTTAAATCCAGAACAACCATTGGCTGCACACTCTAGAGACCTATTTATAACTGACCCTAATTGGCCACAGCAGAGAAGGTAACACAAGTTACAACATGGCAGCTCCCAGTGTTTTATAGACACTAAAACTTTACACTTATTTTGTCACTTTTTAAACAACTAATGAAACTTTAAAAAATACATCTACATGTTAGTCATGGACTAATCTTTTCTTTGAATGCATCATTCTATCTAGCATGTATTTAGTGTTTAATGTCCCTTTAACATGGTATAGCTATCAACCATCCACTCAAGATAGATCAAATATTTGTTAACCAGGTGGGTGTACAAATAATTACAGAAAAAACCCAAAATTATTAGCTTCATTCATTCCATGAGGCATGATTGAATTTAATCTAAATATCCAATTGGTCTCCTTTTGGAGCAGTATTTGTTCGCACCCACCGTCTCTAATACCAGGTTTCACTTGCTCCAAACCCCAACATGTAAAGGTTCCTGTGCCTCCTCCATGATTGGAGAGGAAATATCTAGCCACACTAGTGATTTATTTGCCTTTCTCCAAATCGCTACGGGCATTACGGATATTACTTAGGTGTTCCGTCATGCGTTTACCCAATTTTCTAGTGGTCATCCCAACATAGAAATGTTCACATGAGCATGAGATGCAATAAATCACATAATAATATAAAACATGGCTAATCAGTTTAGAGAGAATATGCATAGGGACAAATGAAATGTGCTCCATGGGTTTTGTCAGTTTCAGTTAGAAATTAATAAAACTTTGTGCAATGGCAATCTGAAATCAGCTTAAAATAGCAGGGAGGATGGGCAACATTTAGTTTGAGGGGCAATCCCTTTATTACCACACATGAGGATAGTATTATATGAGGATAGAGGATTATTCTAGGGCAGTTGCTGCATGAGCAGTACATGGGGTTATTATTAGGCATGACTAGGCTAGCACCAGTTTTGAAGAAATATTGTCAATGTATTTATCAGTATTGCCAGCAGGTGGGAGGATTTGGATAGATATGCCTAGTATGCAATGCTTTTATCCAAATGTTGTGGCCAATAAGCTGCTGCAGCTCAGCATTGTCAGTCACCATAAGAAGGGTCTGAATTTAGGAATGCCATTCTTCCAAGTTTCACCTGTGCAGTCCTGGAATTGAGATTTATGTACTGAGCCTGTTGTCGAGAGGGAGGGGGGGGGGTATAGTGACACTGATTGCTTGCCTTGTGTGTGACATCATCAGGTGTAACCTTACCACATACCTGAAATGCTGGGGAGTGTACAGGGCACAGCTGTACAGCTTGAAGCGCCTTAAATAAAGAGAAAGAGCAGGTGATGTAGGCACACGGAGGACCTGCCATCCACAGAATAGAGATTGCACTGGGTACAGATTGTGTTACTTGTTGAGCATGTAGTGTGCTCCATTGTTTGCACTGCTATATGGTGCTTGTGAGCTAGTAGGTTACTTAACTGCCACTCCCTACCAACCAGTCTCCAAAAAGTGCCAATTCTAGCCTGAGTATTGTGATAGTTTGTTTTGTGTCATGTGATTAAGGTGACATCTGGGGATAGGCTGGAAGAAAATAAATAAATTAAACAATAAGGGGGACATATGGGGCTGTACTGGTATTTTGTTGCTACTGCTAGTTATGAAGTTTAAAACTGGTATATGTTCTCATCCCAGATTTTCTTAAAGGGACAGGAAACCCCCAAAATGTTTTTGTTTTTTTAAAAATCAAATATGCTTCATTGCCTTGTTATACTTCGCTGAAGGAACAGCATTGCACTGCTGGCAGCTGAACACATCTAGTTAGTCAATCACAAGAGACAAATGTGTGCAGGCACCAATCAGCAGCTAGCTCCCACTGGTGTAGGATATGTGCATATCCTTTTTAAACAAGGGCAGACATCCCAACTCTCCCTGAAGTTCAGGGAGTCTCCCTGATTGTAATAGCGGCTCCCTGATGCCAGCAAATGGAATGCAATCTCCCTGAAACTCCAAGTACCATGATCCAATGTGGCCCAAATCCGGAAAAGTGTTTCTTTAAGGAATGCCTTTAGTTGCTGGGACGTTGTAGAACCCTCAAAGCATGCATCAGTAACCAAAAAGCCCCCACTGATTTTAATAAAATAAAAACACAAATACTTCCTTATTTACTGCACGTAATTAAACTTTGTATTCTAAAATATTTAAGCGTTCAACAAGCGTCACTGGAAAATAGGTTTGTTGTATGTGGTTGTGCAATAAAGCTACATTTTTTTTTTTTATGTGACTTTAGCGGGAAGCTACTTTAATGATAAGTCTATCTTATTTAGGGTTTCAAGGTGTCCAATATATAACTGCGAGGGGGGTTGGCGGCCACCTCCCTGAAATGAGTTTTTGCAGGTTGGGGTGTCTGGAAGGGATACAAAGCAAACAAAGCATAATTGAAAATAGAAGTGAATTTAAAAGTGTCTTAAAGTTACATGCTCTGACTGAATTATGTTGGTTTAATTTTTACTTTCCGATCCCTTCAATATTTGAGAAAATACAGATATAACAAGACTTGTATTTCTATATTCTCAAAAAGCTCTCTAATTTAAAACTTACTGGACATGCTGGGATCTCAATCGGCTAGATTTGGAGTTTGGCGGTAAAAGGGCTGTTAACGCTCCGCGGGTTTTTTTCTGGCCGCACCATAAATTTAACTCTGGTATCGAGAGTTCAAACAAATGCTGCGTTAGGCTCCAAAAAAGGAGCGTAGAGCATATTTACCGCAAATGCAACTCTCGATACCAGAGTTGCTTACGGACGCGGCCGGCCTCAAAAACGTGCTCGTGCACGATTCTCCCATAGGAAACAATGGGGCTGTTTGAGCTGAAAAAAAACCTAACACCTGCAAAAAAGCAGCGTTCAGCTCCTAACGCAGCCCCATTGTTTCCTATGGGGAAACACTTCCTACGTCTGCACCTAACACTCTAACATGTACCCCGAGTCTAAACACCCCTAACCTTACACTTATTAACCCCTAATCTGCCGCCCCCGCTATCGCTGACCCCTGCATTACACTTTTAACCCCTAATCTGCCGCTCCGTAAACCGCCGCCACCTACGTTATCCCTATGTACCCCTAATCTGCTGCCCTAACATCGCCGACCCCTATGTTATATTTATTAACCCCTAATCTGCCCCCCACAACGTCGCCGACACCTACCTACACTTATTAACCCCTAATCTGCCGAGCGGACCTGAGCGCTACTATAATAAATGTATTAACCCCTAATCCGCCTCACTAACCCTATCATAAATAGTATTAACCCCTAATCTGCCCTCCCTAACATCGCCGACACCTACCTTCAATTATTAACCCCTAATCTGCCGACCGGAGCTCACCGCTATTCTAATAAATGTATTAACCCCTAAAGCTAAGTCTAACCCTAACACTAACACCCCCCTAAGTTAAATATAATTTTTATCTAACGAAATAAATTAACTCTTATTAAATAAATGATTCCTATTTAAAGCTAAATACTTACCTGTAAAATAAATCCTAATATAGCTACAATATAAATTACATTTATATTATAGCTATTTTAGGATTAATATTTATTTTACAGGCAACTTTGTCATTATTTTAACCAGGTACAATAGCTATTAAATAGTTAAGAACTATTTAATAGTTACCTAGTTAAAATAATTACATATTTACCTGTAAAATAAATCCTAACCTAAGATATAATTAAACCTAACACTACCCTATCAATAAAATAATTAAATAAACTACCTACAATTACCTACAATTAACCTAACACTACACTATCAATAAATTAATTAAATACAATTCCTACAAATAAATACAATTAAATAAACTATCTAAAGTACAAAAAATAAAAAAGAACTAAGTTACAGAAAATAAAAAAATATTTACAAACATAAGAAAAATATTACAACAATTTTAAACTAATTACACCTACTCTAAGCCCCCTAATAAAATAACAAAGACCCCCAAAATAAAAAATTCCCTACCCTATTCTAAAATACAAAAATTACAAGCTCTTTTACCTTACCAGCCCTGAACAGGGCCCTTTGCGGGGCATGCCCCAAGAATTTCAGCTCTTTTGCCTGTAAAAAAAAACATACAATACCCCCCCCCCCCCAACATTACAACCCACCACCCACATACCCCTAATCTAACCCAAATCCCCTTAAATAAACCTAACACTAATCCCCTGAAGATCTTCCTACCTTGTCTTCACCATCCAGGTATCACCGATCCGTCCTGGCTCCAAGATCTTCATCCAACCCAAGCGGGGGTTGGCGATCCATAATCCGGTGCTCCAAAGTCTTCCTCCTATCCGGCAAGAAGAGGACATCCGGACCGGCAAACATCTTCTCCAAGCGGCATCTTCTATGTTCTTCCATCCGATGACGACCGGCTCCATCTTGAAGACCTCCAGCGCGGATCCATCCTCTTCTTCCGACGACTAGACGACGAATGACGGTTCCTTTAAGGGACGTCATCCAAGATGGCGTCCCTCGAATTCCGATTGGCTGATAGGATTCTATCAGCCAATCGGAATTAAGGTAGGAATATTCTGATTGGCTGATGGAATCAGCCAATCAGAATCAAGTTCAATCCGATTGGCTGATCCAATCAGCCAATCAGATTGAGCTCGCATTCTATTGGCTGATCGGAACAGCCAATAGAATGCGAGCTCAATCTGATTGGCTGATTGGATCAGCCAATCGGATTGAACTTGATTCTGATTGGCTGATTCCATCAGCCAATCAGAAAATTCCTACCTTAATTCCGATTGGCTGATATAATCCTATCATCCAATCGGAATTCGAGGGACGCCATCTTGGATGACGTCCCTTAAAGGAACCGTCATTCGTCGTCTAGTCGTCGGAAGAAGAGGATGGATCCGCGCTGGAGGTCTTCAAGATGGAGCCGGTCGTCATCGGATGGAAGAACGTAGAAGATGCCGCTTGGAGAAGATGTTTGCCGGTCCGGATGTCCTCTTCTTGCCGGATAGGAGGAAGACTTTGGAGCACCGGATTATGGATCGCCAACCCCCGCTTGGGTTGGATGAAGATCTTGGAGCCAGGACGGATCGGTGATACCTGGATGGTGAAGACAAGGTAGGAAGATCTTCAGGGGATTAGTGTTAGGTTTATTTAAGGGGGTTTGGGTTAGATTAGGGGTATGTGGGTGGTGGGTTGTAATGTTGGGGGGGGGGTATTGTATGTTTTTTTTTACAGGCAAAAGAGCTGAAATTCTTGGGGCATGCCCCGCAAAGGGCCCTGTTCAGGGCTGGTAAGGTAAAAGAGCTTGTAATTTTTGTATTTTAGAATAGGGTAGGGAATTTTTTATTTTGGGGGTCTTTGTTATTTTATTAGGGGGCTTAGAGTAGGTGTAATTAGTTTAAAATTGTTGTAATATTTTTCTTATGTTTGTAAATATTTTTTTATTTTCTGTAACTTAGTTCTTTTTTATTTTTTGTACTTTAGATAGTTTATTTAATTGTATTTATTTGTAGCAATTGTGTTTAATTAATTTATTGATAGTGTAGTGTTAGGTTAATTGTAGGTAATTGTAGGTAGTTTATTTAATTATTTTATTGATAGGGTAGTGTTAGGTTTAATTATATCTTAGGTTAGGATTTATTTTACAGGTAAATTTGTAATTATTTTAACTAGGTAACTATTAAATAGTTCTTAACTATTTAATAGCTATTGTACCTGGTTAAAATAATTACAAAGTTGCCTGTAAAATAAATATTAATCCTAAAATAGCTATAATATAAATGTAATTTATATTGTAGCTATATTAGGATTTATTTTACAGGTAAGTATTTAGCTTTAAATAGGAATCATTTATTTAATAAGAGTTAATTTATTTCGTTAGATAAAAATTATATTTAACTTAGGGGGTGTTAGTGTTAGGGTTAGACTTAGCTTTAGGGGTTAATACATTTATTAGAATAGCGGTGAGCTCCGGTCGGCAGATTAGGGGTTAATAATTGAAGGTAGGTGTCGGCGATGTTAGGGAGGGCAGATTAGGGGTTAATACTATTTATGATAGGGTTAGTGAGGCGGATTAGGGGTTAATAACTTTATTATAGTAGCGCTCAGGTCCGCTCGGCAGATTAGGGGTTAATAAGTGTAGGTAGGTGTCGGCGACATTGTGGGGGGCAGATTAGGGGTTAATAAATATAACATAGGGGTCGGCGATGTTAGGGGCAGCAGATTAGGGGTACATAGGGATAACGTAGGTGGCGGCGATTTGCGGTCGGAAGATTAGGGGTTAATTATTTTAAGTAGCTTGCGGCGACGTTGTGGGGGGCAAGTTAGGGGTTAATAAATATAATATAGGGGTCGGCGGGGTTAGGGGCAGCAGATTAGGGGTACATAAGTATAACGTAGGTGGCGGTCGGCAGATTAGGGGTTAAAAATTTTAATCGAGTGGCGGCGATGTGGGGGGACCTCGGTTTAGGGGTACATAGGTAGTTTATGGGTGTTAGTGTACTTTAGGGTACAGTAGTTAAGAGCTTTATAAACCGGCGTTAGCCAGAAAGCTCTTAACTCCTGCTTTTTTCAGGCGGCTGGAATCTTGTCGTTAGAGCTCTAACGCTCACTGCAGAAACGACTCTAAATACCGGCGTTAGAAAGATCCCATTGAAAAGATAGGCTACGCAAATGGCGTAGGGGGATCTGCGGTATGGAAAAGTCGCGGCTGAAAAGTGAGCGTTAGACCCTTTAATCACTGACTCCAAATACCAGCGGGCGCCCAAAACCAGCGTTAGGAGCCTCTAACGCTGGTTTTGACGGCTACCGCCGAACTCTAAATCTAGGCCAATATGTTTAAAAGTTAAAGAGACGGTGTACTCTAAAATTGGTTTCCCCTTACTGTGTTTCCAATGACTGCAGAGTGTAACATGTATGGGAAATCGCTCTTTTAGGTATAGCTTTGTATATGAAATAGCTGTTTATGTAAGTTGACATAACAACCCAATTAAAAGGGCTGCGCTTGCAGGAAGAGTAGACAACATAAGCTTATATATCTGTATTTACACAAAATCCTCCTTATCTTATCTCAATATACACAGTGAAACCAATACAGAGGGCCTAGTAATCCAAATCTCGTCTGCAATGCATTATTTTGTAATGTATGTGCCTTTCTTTAAAACATATAACCCTGTATAGCAAGATAAACAGCTCAGAGGTAAAATTTGCCTTTTTTAAAATGAAAAGACTTCTAGATCATCTCTCTAGAGCAGAGATCTTTAGATCATCAAACCATTATAGAGAACAATGTAAAATTAACATTTCAGGACCTCTTTGTAGCGTATCATGTCCGCCAGACATCGCTGAATGCCAACAGCATACGCTGCCGGCATTTAAGATTGCACAAGCAGTTCTAGTGAACTGCTTGTGCAATGCCGCCCTCTGCAGATTCGCGGCCAATCCGCCGCTAGCAGGGGGTGTCAATCAGCCCGATCATATAGGATCGGGTGGATTGATGTCCGCAGCCTCAGAGGTCTTAAGAACGCTGCTTTATAACTGCTGTTTCCGGCGAACCTGTAGGCTCACACGGAAACAGGGGCATCAGGGGCCGTTCGGCCCTTGATAAATAGGCGCCATAGATTGCAACACACATTTGTTTAATACTAAAATGATCTAAAGAATAATATAATTTTATTAATACAATAAAAAAAACTTTAAAATTGAAGCCTGGTCTGAAATGATAAAATGACACCTCCCTATTTATCCAGTTTCTAACAGACAGCTGTAATATCAGAGGGAAAAGAGGGAAAGCCCTTCTTAAGAGGTGGCTAGGAAAATCAGAATGGAATCTAATCAGATGACTCCTCTCACTAAACAGCCTGTGCAAGGATTTTCTGTTTGGCAAGAGGACAGTGCAAGAATAATTTCTTTGGTCTGGATATAGCAATGTCCTTGACTGTAAAAAGAAAGTACAAGTAACCCATACCATAAATGTCCAGACACAAAGTCATTTTGGAACAGGGACAGGATATCTGAGCTGTCATGAGCAGTCACCATGACACACCCCCTCCCTCACTTAGCCCTGGCTCTTGTGGCTTTGGCTAGGTTCCCTTCACTCGATCCCCCCACCTGACGCTGTGTGTTGCTTGTGAGCATGGAAAGCTGTGGTGCTGTAACTTTAGAGAACATGTGGTGCTGTCACCATAGCAACAGTTTATGTGTCAGCTGATGCAGGAGGTACATTTTCAAAGCTAAGAGACGTGCATGAGACCTGCACATGTGGTCAGATGATGTAGTGGTCTGAGCCAGATCTGATATTCCAGAATGACAGAATGGGATCTCCCATATAAATATAAAGCCACCCAAGTGTTTCAGTCACATTATCACATTCCTTGAAACATATGTCCTTAGAATTCTACAGGAATAGAATAGATAAGTACACTGGTATTAGACTATTCTCAGGGACAGCAATGTAAGGTGTAAGATAGTTTTTATTTGCCATGAATGTATTTATTGTTTACAAATTTCTGTTTTATTGATCATCATAAGAGGATCACTTCTTAGTATTTAACAGGGTTGACAATTTGATATGAAACGTAGAAGCTATAGTAATAGTAATGAGCCAACCAAACATGTTTAGAAGTCAAGGAAAGATTTTATATCTAGATGAATGTAAAATAATTTAGAAAGTCAGGAATAAAATGTGTATATTTGTGTCTTTTTGTCCTTGATGTGATTAATTCTGTGTCTGTCAGTCAATTCAGTCATTGCTATCCTCTAGTAGGGAAATAAAATATCTAACTTCTTAATTGTACAATACACTCTCAATAATAGAAAGGCCTTATTGTTATGGCTTGTATTTAGGTCAGTTTTCACCCCAGGAACAACATCTGTTAGTTCAGTTGTGCCTTTTATAGAGGAATAGTTTCCTGAAGTACAACAGTCTGTTCCAGCGTAGCTGCAAGAAATCCAGGCAATTTCTTTATGAACAAGAGACATGGCAACTTCAGACATATGTTTTAACCATTTGTGGACTCGTCAGTGAGATGCAGCCATACGCCTTTATGTAGACTGGGTAGGACGCACAAGTCTGGTTTCCCCAATGATTTTGTATATTATACCTTATGGCATCTTAAACCTTTTTAGCGCTAAGGTTGATTTTTTTTTAATATCCCCTGGTATTCTCCCTCTAACATAACATATTTTTATGATGGAATAATTGTAATGTAGTCAGGCCCCTGAGGTTATGTCACAGGCATCAAGGGCCAAGAGTACTTTAAAGAATGCTCATATTTTGGTCCTTAAACTATTTAGAACACTACAGACAATTCATTTTTTAATATAAATTTGAAAGATTAGAGGCATTTTCATTTTTTTTTTTTTCTTATTATTATTTTTACCTTATCCTTACAACTGGCCCTTGTTTAAACTATTTCCATTTTAGAAGATATGTTTTATCCTTTTTTTATTGTTGTGCTTTTTTTACCTGCGGTCTGTACACTCTCTCCTCAGACTTGATTTACTCCGACCTGTTCTCAGCCTCTGCAGTTGCTATAGTGAGCTGAAGCTTCAGGTTCATTAAAGGACAAGTACAAAGGGATTTGTGAATGTAATAGCATATGTCAGATGTCATGCATATATTATGTAGTCTATGTGTTTGTGCGTATACTAGTATTTTTCACACTATTTCTATTAACAACCTGTCATTCTCATTGTCGGAGGCATGATTAAACAAAGACATTTTATAGCTATTTATACCAGTGAAATCAGTGTCATAGGCATGCCAGTATTCAGGCAAAGTAAGGCTTGCTTAGAGTTAAAGGGGCAGTCTAGTCAAAATTAAATTTTCATGATTCAGATAGGGCATGCAATTGTTTGTTATGTTCTCTTGGCATTCTTTGTTAAAAGCTAAACCTATGTAGGCTCATATGTTAATTTCTAAGCCCTTTGAAGGCCGTCTCTTATCTCGGTGCATTTTGACAGTTTTTTACAGTTACACAGCACTAGTTCATGTGTGCCATATAGATAATATTGTGCTCACTCCTGTGGAGTTATTTCTGAGTCAGCACTGATTGGCTAAAATGCAAGTCTGTCAAATTAACTGAGATAAGGGGGCTGTCAGAAGATGATTAGATACAAGGTAATCACAGAGGTAAAAGTGTATTAGTATAACAGTGTAGGTTATGCAAAACTGCGAAATTGTTAATAAAGGGAATATCTATCTTTTTAAACACTAAACATTACCACCCTTTGATTAGGCTTCTATTTTTCAATGTTTAAACAAGTAACGGGATACTAAACAATCTATCTGCATATTAGCCTTGTGCTAATCTTTTGAGTGAATACATCATTCTATCCAAAATGTATTTTTAATGTCCCTTTAAAGGGACATTGATACGTTTAAGATTTTAATTATAAATGTTTAATTGTGTGCAGTAAAAAACAACTTTTTAATATCCTTTCATTATTTATTTTGTCCCATTTTCCTGTGATTTAATCTTGAATAATGTTCAAATTCTAACTTCCACTGAGTTTCTTTGACTATGTTGAAACATCTCTCTTTTCGTCTGAAGATAATTAGGGACAAATATAAAAGAGAGAATAAAAATGAGTGTGCAAACAAGGTTATGTGGAAACCCTAGTAGTCACTTTAACAGTCCTATATTACATTACAGCCATATTTGCAAATTCTCTTTTATTGTCTGTTTTATATTTTTCTCTTATTGTCTTCACCAGAAGGCATAGATAAGGGGAAACTCTAGGTTCCAACATGGCTGTGCCTATTATCTAAACCTTTGCAGTTATGTCTTTAATACTAATATTTTTATTAATATATATATATTTATTATTCTTAAGCTATGTTTTGTTTTGAACACACAATTACATTAAGCATTTATCTTAAATTAGCAATTTGTAATAAAGGTGATTGAAATAGTATTAATGATTAATTAGTATTATTAACATTAAGACGAGGTGGGGAAGTTTAAGTTACAATACGGTTTTGTAACTATTCACATAAATAGAAAAATACTTGTCTTTAAAACATCTATATTTTTAAAACTTTCACTGCAGATAACTGTGATTAATATTATTTACATTATAATATTGCGTCACAGGACACACATTTCTTTTCACTGTGTTGCACGGACAATATTTTTTTTTGTGTACACTGCTTGCAAATGCCAGAGGGAACACGGCACATACTGCCCCCCACATTAGTTTATTAGGGGCACACGCCTGTGCCTAATACTGGCCTTGGGCATAACAACAGTCACTTGGCCAAGGAAAAGTCTGACATTCTTTGGTTTGTTTACCTTGACCTTGAAAGCAGCCATCATATTCTGTGCATTCTCTCCTCCCACTGACAAAATGACGCTGCCTAATACAAAACACTTCTTCAGTGGGTTTTGCCCTTCAAAACTTTTTTTATCTTTTACATATTATCTGCTTTACTAGTTTTCCAGCAGGGAAAGTGTAGTCTGCAAAGCAATTTAATCAACGCCGTTGCATCAGCTATGTGTTTGCTGTGAACCCGTTTCCCCAGGGCCATCGCCAATGATTCTTCGCTTCTAGTTCTCAGGCACAGACTCACGGTTCTGGAATATGAAACATCAGTTCTGGAAACACTCTTTACTATAAATAATCATTTTACAAGTGTTATTCTTCAGAGCAGCGTAACACACCATATGCCATATAATCTTGCAAAACCCTCTATTTGAAAAAAGTACTGATATACTAATTTTTTAATTAGTTGATATTTTGTTGAAACTAGAGAATTGCTTTAATATAATGTACATGAGAGGCATGTTATTTGCTTCAAAAAAAGAGGAAATATTACAATATATTAAAGGGATAGGAAACCCAGAACATACAAATTTAAACAACTTTACAATTTACTTCTATTATCAAATTTGCTTCATTCTCTTGTTATCCTTTGTTGAAGGAACACATTGCACTACTTGCAGCTAGCAGAAAAAATCTAGTTAGCCAAGCACAAGTGACAAATGTGTGCAGGCACCAATCACCCACTAGTGTAGGATATGTGCATATTATTTTTCAACCCGGGATAAGCACATTTGAAAATGGAAGTGAATTTAAAAGTGTCTTAAAATTACATACACCTAGATTACGAGTTTTGTCAGTAAAGCTGTGCGTGGCTAACAAGCAGTTTTCCCTCACTCACCTACAGTAACGCTGGTATTTTGGGGTTTTTTAAACCCAGCGTTAGCCGCAGAAAGTGAGAGAAGAGCAAAATTTTGCTCCACATCTCACCTCAATACCAGCGCTGCTTACGGAGGAATCAATGGGGCAGAGCCGACTGAAAAAAAACCTAACACCTGCAAAAAAGCAGCGTTCAGCTCTTAACGCAGCCCCATTGATTCCTATGGGTAGATAAAATTTATGTCTACACCTAACACCCTAACATGAACCCCGAGTCTAAACACCCCTAATCTTACACTTATTAGCACCTAATCTGCCGCTCTGGAAACCACCGCCACCTACATTATACTTATGAACCCCTAATCTGCCGGCCCCAACATCGCCGACACCTGCATTATAATTATTAACCCCTAATCGGCCACTCCCAATGTCGCCGCAACTTACCTACACTTCTTAACCCATAATCTGCCGCCCTCAATGTCGCCGCCACTAAAATAAAGTTATTAACCCCTAAACCGACGTACTCCCGCATCGCAAACACTAGTTAAATTTTATTAACTGCAGAAAAAATGTGTAACAGGAGCACCAGGTGAAGTGATAAAAATATAAATTTTTATTAAATGCAAAAGGGTATATACCCCGGGTAAGAACACACAAAAAAGAAAAAAGTAACAAATAGATTAATTTTATTAACCCCTAATCCGCCGTCCCTAACATCGCCACAACCTAACTACACTTATTAACCCCTAATCTGCAGCCGCCCATGTCACCGCCACTATAATAAATATATTAACCCCTAAACCTAAGTCTAACCCTAACACCCCCCTAGCGGGTCCATCTTCAAGACATCCGACGCGGAGCATCCTCTTCCTTCCGACGACTAACACTAAATGACGGTACCTTTAAGTGACATCATCCAAGATGGCGTCCCTTCAATTCCTATTGAAATTAAGGTAGAAAAAATCCTATTGGCTGATGCAATCAGCCAATAGGATTGAAGTTCAATCCTATTGGCTGATCCAATCAGCCAATAGGATTGAGCTCGCATTCTATTGGCTGTTCCAATCAGCCAATAGAATGCTAGCTCAATCCTATTGGCTGATTGCATCAGCCAATAGGATTTTTTCTACCTTAATTCCAATTGGCTCCGGATGGATGAAGATAGAAGATGCCGTCTGGAGGATCTCTTCTGCCCGGATAGGATGAAGACTTCTGGCGTCTGGAGGACCACTTCTGCCCGGTTGGGTGAAGACTAGTCATGTTGCGAACATAAAACTTTTGGTTTGCGAACAGCGAACGCAAACTTCCGCAAATGTTCGCGAACTGGCGAACCGGGCGAACCGCCATAGACTTCAATAAGCAGGCGAATTTTAAAACCCACAGGGACTCTTTCTGGCCACAATAATGATGGAAAAGTTGTTTCAAGTGGACTAACACCTGGACTGTGGCATGCCGGAAGGGGATACATGGCAAAACTCCCATGGAAAATTACATAGTTGATGCAGAGTCTGTTTTTAATCCATAAAGGGCATAAATCACCTAACATTCCTAAATTGTTTGGAATAACGTGCTTTAAAACATCAGGTATGATGTTGTATCGATCAGGTAGTGTAAGGGTTACGCCCGCTTCACAATGACAGACGCGCGCGCATGCACTGGAGGTGGCGGGCGGGCGCGTGCACAGGGAGGGAGCGTGTGGGAACCGCTATACTACAGAAAAAAATGTTTTTATAAGTGGGAGAAAGGGGTGCAAAATATTTAGTACTTGGAAATCTAAGTGATCTGGGAGCGGGTGGGGGATTGGTCTGGGGGCTAAGGGGGGGATCCTACACAACAGCATATGTAAATATGCTACAAAATATATATATTAAAAAAAAGATACCTTTTATTTTAGTACTGGCAGACTTTCTGCCAGTACTTAAGATGGTGGGGACAATTGTGGGTTGGGGGGAGGGAAGAGAGCTCTTTGGGAGGGATCAGGGGGTCTGATGTGTCAGGTGGGAAGCTGATCTCTACACTAAAGCTAAAATTAACCCTGCAAGCTCCCTACAAGCTACCTTATTAACCCCTTCACTGCTGGGCATAATTCATGTGTTGTGCGCAGTTGCATTTAGTGGCCTTCTAACTACCAAAAAGCAACACCAAAGCCATATATGTCTGCTATTTCTGAACAAAGGGGATCCCAGAGAAGCATTTACAACCATTTTTGCCATAATTGCACAAGCTGTTTCTAATTAATTTCAGTGAGAAACCTAAAATTTGTGAAAAAGTTGACTATTTTTTTTAATTTGATCGCATTTGGCGGTGAAATGGTGGCATGAAATATACCAAAATGGGCCTAGATCAATACTTGGGGTTGTCTACTACACTACTCTAAAGCTAAAATTAACCCTACAAGCTCCCTAATAAACCCCTGCACTGCTGAGCATAATATACGTGTGGTGCGCAGCGGCATTTAGCGGCCTTCTAATTGCCAAAAAGCAATGCCAAAGCCATATATGTCTGCTATTTCTGTAAAAAGAGGAGCCAAGAGAAGCATTTACAACCATTTGTGCCATAATTGCACAAAATGTTTGTAAATGATTTCAGTGAGAAACCTAAAAATTGGAAAAATTTAACGTTTTTTTTTATTTGATCGCATTTGGCGGTGAAATGGTGGCATGAAATATACCAAGATGGGCATAGATTAATACGTTGGGTTGTCTACTACACTACACTAAAGCTAAAATTACCCCAAAAAGCTCCCTACATGCTCCCTAATTAACCCCTTCACTGTTGGACATAATACACATGTGGTGCGCAGTGGCATTTAGCGGCCTTCTAATTATCAAAAAGCAACGTCGAAGCCATATATGTCTGCTATTTCTGAACAAAGGGGATCACAGAGAAAAATGTACAACCATTTATGCCATAATTGTACAAGCTATTTGTAAATAATTTCAGTGAGAAACCTAAAGTTTGTGAAAACAATTGTGAAAAAGTGAACAATTTTTTTTATTTGATCGCATTTGGTGGTGAAATGGTGGCATGAAATATACCAAAATGGGCCTACATCAATACTTTTGGTTGTCTTCTAAAAAAAATATATACATGTCAATGGCTATGCAGGGATTCCTGACAGATATCAGTGTTCCAATGTAACTAGCGCTAATTTTTAAAAAAAAAATGGTTTGGAAATAGCAAAGTGCTACTTGTATTTATGGCCCTATAACTTGCAAAAAAAGCAAAGAACATGTAAACATTGGGTATTTCTAAACTCAGGACAAAATTTAGAAACTATTTAGCATGGGTGTTTTTTGGTGGTTGTAGATGAGTAACAGATTTTGGGGGTCAAAGTTAGAAAAAGTGTTTTTTTTTTTTCAATTTTTTACTCATATTTTATAAAAAAATTTATAGTAAATTATAGGATCTGATGAAAATAATGGTATCTTTAGAAAGTCCATTTAATGGCGAGAAAAACGGTATATAATATGTGTGGGTACAGTAAACGAGTAAGAGGAAAATTACAGCTAAACACAAACACCGCAGAAATGTAAAAATAGCCTTGGTCCCAAACGGACAGAAAATGGAAAAGTGCTGTGGTCATTAAGGGGTTAATGTACACTACTGTTACACCAGATATGAGTTGCACTGGGGTGACACCGTGCCGTGGCAGGCACTTAAACGCACACGTGTGAAGGAAACTGACTGTAGTGGACACTGAATACACTAGCCTAGCTACTGATTTCCCTATTAAATCAGGAGCAGCTACACTGTCCCTCCTCTCACTAAGAATGCAGCTTCCAAATGAATCTAAAACTGATGCTGTCCAGGAGGTGGGAGGGTCTGGGCGGGAGGGTCTGCTGCTGATTGGCTGGAATGTGTCTGCTGATTGTAAGGTACAGGGTCAAAGTTTACTCAATGATGACGAATAGGGGGCGGACCGAACATCGCATATGTTCGTCCGTCGCTGCGAACGCGAACATGCTATGTTCGCCGGCGAACTATTCGTGACATCATTGTGACGTGTCAAGGTAGGGTGAACTATTCGTGACAACAACGTGACGTCTCAAGGTAGGGTGATCTTCAAGGGGTTAGTGTTAGGTTTTAATAAGGGGGGATTAGGTGGGTTTTAGAGTAGGGTTAGGTGTGTGGGTGGTGGTTTTTTTTTTTACAGGTAAAAGAGCTGATTACTTTGGGGCAATGCCCCGCAAAAGGCCCTTTTAAGGGCTATTTGTAATTTAGTATAGGGTAGGGATTTTTATTATTTTGGGGGGCTTTTTTATTTTATTAGGGGGATTAGATTAGGTGTAATTAAGTTAAAAAAAAGTTTAATTATTTTATTATTTTCTGTAATTTAGTGTTTTTTTTCCCGTTATTTAGATAATTGTATTTAATTGTATTTAGTTTAGGGAATTAATTTAATTATAGTGTAGTGTTAGGTGTAATTGTAACAGGTTTATTTTTATTTTACAGGTAAATTTGTCTTTATTGTAGCTAGGTAGCTATTAAATAGTTAATAATTATTTAATAACTAGTGTACCTAGTTAAAATAAATATAAAGTTTCCTGTAAAATAAAAATAAACCCTAAGCTAGCTACAATGTAACTATTAGTTATATTGTAGCTAGCTTAGGGTTTATTTTATAGGTAAGCATTTAGTTTTAAATAGGAATAATTTAGGTAATTAAAGTTATTTTATTTACATTATTTTAAATTATATTTAAGTTAGGGGGGTGTTAGGTTTAGGGTTAGACTTAGGTTTAGGGGTTAATACATTTAATATAGTTGCGGCGACGTTGGGGGCAGCAGATTAGGGGTTAATAAATGTAGGTAGGTGTCGGCAATGTTAGGGACGGCAGATTAGGGGTTAATAAAATGTAACTAATGTTTGTGAGGTGGGAGTGCGGCGGTTTAGGGGTTAATATATTTATTTAAGTGGTGGAGATGTCCGGTTGGCAGATTAGGGGTTAAAATTTTTATTTAAGTGTTTGCGATGTTGGGGGGGCCTTGGTTTAGGGGTTAATAGGTAGTTTATGGGTGTTAGTGTACTTTTTAGCACTTTAGTTAAGAGTTTTATGTTACGGCGTTAGCCCATAAAACTCTTAACGACTGACTTTTAAATGCGGTAGGAGGCTTGACAGGAGAGGCTGTACCGCTCACTTTTTCCAAGACTCATAATACCGGCGTTATGCAAGTCCCATTGAAAAGATAGGATACGCAATTGACGTAAGTGGATTTGCGGTATGTTCGAGTCGCGGAAAAAAAGTGAGCAGTACACCAGTACCTGCAAGACTTGTAATACCAGCTTTAGGAAAAAAAGCAGCGTTGGAACCTCTCAACGCTGCTTTTTAAGGCTAATGCAAAACTCGTAATCTAGGCCATACTCTATCTGAATCATGCAAGTTTAATTCTGACTTTCATATCCCTTTAACCCTTTCCCATCCTATGTCAGAATATATCCGACAAAGGGTTTTACCGCTTGCGGTCCAATGTCGGATATATTCCGACATGAATTTTCCGCTTTTGAATTTCACAGCTAAATAGTGACATCTAGCGATTACTTGCTGGACTTGCTATTTATCTGTGCAATTCAAAAGTATGGTGCGCAGAAAGTATTATTCTGACGAGGAAATAGTGAGAATATTAGAAGACAGTGATTCTGAAATAGATTTTAGCTACAAAGATGATTTTAACCCCAGTAACTCAAGTAATTCAGATTCAAGTGACACTGAAAATGAAAATTTCAGTGATGCAAATAAAATAGTTGTGGATGAAAATGAAAATGTTGAGGAAGAAGACCCACCTGCTGAAAATGTAGATATAAATAAAAAATAATATAAATAATTGGAAAAGGTACCTTAGTAATTATCCTAATTTTCTGAGACACCCTTTCACAGTTCCCAGACCAGGAATTCAAATCCCAAATGGTCCATGTGAAAAGGAAATTTATTTTTAGTCAGTTTTTTACTGACCAGCTACTGAATCAAATTGTCACCGAAACCAACAGATATGCGATAGTAATAATACAAAAATGCACTCCTCTGCCTTAATATTCCATCTGGAATACTTGGAAGGAGGTGACTTTGATTGGAAAAAAAGCATTTGTGGGCGTAATAATGAATATAGCTCTAAATTCAAAATCAGAGTTGAAAGAGTTTTTCTCCCAAAAGTGGCTTGATCGCATTCCTTTCTTTACTGATGTGTTTTCTAGAACTAGATTCTTACACATTTTCTGGATGTTCCATGTGTGCCCTCCATCACTGCAGCAGCCAATGATGGTTAGAACTAGGGGAAGTAAAGTAAAAGATGAAGCAGACTACATAAACAGTGAACTATTTATACCTGGGGTGAATATAGTAGTAGATGAAAGCATCGTTGGATTCAAGGGCAGAGTACAGTAGAAATGTTACAATCCACAGAAGCCCACCAAATAGGGACTTCACATCTATTGCTTATGCAATAGTGAAACAGGTTACATAGTAGCATTTGTTCCTTATTTTGGCAAAACTACTACAGAGAGTTTAGTTTGCTTCCAAATGAATCTAAAACTGATGCTGTCCAGGAGGTGGGAGGGTCTGGGAGGGTCTGGGCGGGAGGGTCTGCTGCTGATTGGCTGGAATGTGTCTGCTGATTGTAAGGTACAGGGTCAAAGTTTACTCAATGATGACGAATAGGGGGCGGACCGAACATCGCATATGTTCGTCCGTCGCTGCGAACGCGAACATGCTATGTTCGCCGGCGAACTATTCGTGACATCATTGTGACGTGTCAAGGTAGGGTGAACTATTCGTGACAACAACGTGACGTCTCAAGGTAGGGTGATCTTCAAGGGGTTAGTGTTAGGTTTTAATAAGGGGGGATTAGGTGGGTTTTAGAGTAGGGTTAGGTGTGTGGGTGGTGGTTTTTTTTTTTACAGGTAAAAGAGCTGATTACTTTGGGGCAATGCCCCGCAAAAGGCCCTTTTAAGGGCTATTTGTAATTTAGTATAGGGTAGGGATTTTTATTATTTTGGGGGGCTTTTTTATTTTATTAGGGGGATTAGATTAGGTGTAATTAAGTTAAAAAAAAGTTTAATTATTTTATTATTTTCTGTAATTTAGTGTTTTTTTTCCCGTTATTTAGATAATTGTATTTAATTGTATTTAGTTTAGGGAATTAATTTAATTATAGTGTAGTGTTAGGTGTAATTGTAACAGGTTTATTTTTATTTTACAGGTAAATTTGTCTTTATTGTAGCTAGGTAGCTATTAAATAGTTAATAATTATTTAATAACTAGTGTACCTAGTTAAAATAAATATAAAGTTTCCTGTAAAATAAAAATAAACCCTAAGCTAGCTACAATGTAACTATTAGTTATATTGTAGCTAGCTTAGGGTTTATTTTATAGGTAAGCATTTAGTTTTAAATAGGAATAATTTAGGTAATTAAAGTTATTTTATTTACATTATTTTAAATTATATTTAAGTTAGGGGGGTGTTAGGTTTAGGGTTAGACTTAGGTTTAGGGGTTAATACATTTAATATAGTTGCGGCGACGTTGGGGGCAGCAGATTAGGGGTTAATAAATGTAGGTAGGTGTCGGCAATGTTAGGGACGGCAGATTAGGGGTTAATAAAATGTAACTAATGTTTGTGAGGTGGGAGTGCGGCGGTTTAGGGGTTAATATATTTATTTAAGTGGTGGAGATGTCCGGTTGGCAGATTAGGGGTTAAAATTTTTATTTAAGTGTTTGCGATGTTGGGGGGGGCCTTGGTTTAGGGGTTAATAGGTAGTTTATGGGTGTTAGTGTACTTTTTAGCACTTTAGTTAAGAGTTTTATGTTACGGCGTTAGCCCATAAAACTCTTAACGACTGACTTTTAAATGCGGTAGGAGGCTTGACAGGAGAGGCTGTACCGCTCACTTTTTCCAAGACTCATAATACCGGCGTTATGCAAGTCCCATTGAAAAGATAGGATACGCAATTGACGTAAGTGGATTTGCGGTATGTTCGAGTCGCGGAAAAAAAGTGAGCAGTACACCAGTACCTGCAAGACTTGTAATACCAGCTTTAGGAAAAAAAGCAGCGTTGGAACCTCTCAACGCTGCTTTTTAAGGCTAATGCAAAACTCGTAATCTAGGCCATACTCTATCTGAATCATGCAAGTTTAATTCTGACTTTCATATCCCTTTAACCCTTTCCCATCCTATGTCAGAATATATCCGACAAAGGGTTTTACCGCTTGCGGTCCAATGTCGGATATATTCCGACATGAATTTTCCGCTTTTGAATTTCACAGCTAAATAGTGACATCTAGCGATTACTTGCTGGACTTGCTATTTATCTGTGCAATTCAAAAGTATGGTGCGCAGAAAGTATTATTCTGACGAGGAAATAGTGAGAATATTAGAAGACAGTGATTCTGAAATAGATTTTAGCTACAAAGATGATTTTAACCCCAGTAACTCAAGTAATTCAGATTCAAGTGACACTGAAAATGAAAATTTCAGTGATGCAAATAAAATAGTTGTGGATGAAAATGAAAATGTTGAGGAAGAAGACCCACCTGCTGAAAATGTAGATATAAATAAAAAATAATATAAATAATTGGAAAAGGTACCTTAGTAATTATCCTAATTTTCTGAGACACCCTTTCACAGTTCCCAGACCAGGAATTCAAATCCCAAATGGTCCATGTGAAAAGGAAATTTATTTTTAGTCAGTTTTTTACTGACCAGCTACTGAATCAAATTGTCACCGAAACCAACAGATATGCGATAGTAATAATACAAAAATGCACTCCTCTGCCTTAATATTCCATCTGGAATACTTGGAAGGAGGTGACTTTGATTGGAAAAAAAGCATTTGTGGGCGTAATAATGAATATAGCTCTAAATTCAAAATCAGAGTTGAAAGAGTTTTTCTCCCAAAAGTGGCTTGATCGCATTCCTTTCTTTACTGATGTGTTTTCTAGAACTAGATTCTTACACATTTTCTGGATGTTCCATGTGTGCCCTCCATCACTGCAGCAGCCAATGATGGTTAGAACTAGGGGAAGTAAAGTAAAAGATGAAGCAGACTACATAAACAGTGAACTATTTATACCTGGGGTGAATATAGTAGTAGATGAAAGCATCGTTGGATTCAAGGGCAGAGTACAGTAGAAATGTTACAATCCACAGAAGCCCACCAAATAGGGACTTCACATCTATTGCTTATGCAATAGTGAAACAGGTTACATAGTAGCATTTGTTCCTTATTTTGGCAAAACTACTACAGAGAGTTTAGTTTGCCCTGACCTTCCATTTACTAGTAGAATTGTCCTTCATTTGTGCGAAATGTTACTTTCAGTGTCTTAAGGAAAAGGTTATCATGTGTTTACAGACTGATTTTACACAGGACCTCAACTTTGTGAAGAACTATTGCGCCTTAGGATTCTTCCACTGGCACTGTTATGACCAACCGCAAAGGTTTGCCACCGGAAATGAAGAGCAAAAAAATAAACGTGCACAAGGTCATTGCATATCAGAAAGATAATAAAATCATGGCCCTGCAATAAAAAGATAAAATAATTGTATCCATGTGTTCAACGGTGTATACTGCGAACACAGACTTAATTCAACGAAGAGTTACCAAAGGCAATTTAGTAACAATTTCAAAGCCAGTTGTTATTTCGGAATACACCAAATACATGGGGGCTGGAGACAGAGCAGACCACTACTGCAGAAGTTATGCCTTTCTGCGAAAGTCTGTGAAATGGTGGAGGAAAAATGTTCTTCTGGCTGTTTGAAGTCGCAATAGTAAACAGCTTTATGCTATATAATCTTGACCGAAAACATCGGTACTTGAAAGTAGTTACTCACATAATATTTAAAAAGGCATTTATTGAGCAGCTCGTTGGACAAGTTTGAAATGTCAATGCACAAAGCGGGGAAGGCAATCAACACATTTGGCTGATTCCTGTGCCATCCAATAATTGTGTAAGCTTCACTGTTGTTCTTGACTAATCCTGACCCTATTAAAAAAATGTACTGCTGCTGTCTTGTAGCCAAAGCACAAACTTGTACTTTAGCTTTATTACATTTAAAGGGATGTAAAACAGTCTGTTTCATTGTTGTAATAAAAAAGCACTTAGCAGCAGCTTATACAAAGGGGCTGATAACTTTCAATGAAGGCATAGCTAGCTTGATGTGATCAATCTTCTATAACAACATGAGCTGGTTTATTAATCAGTAAAAGCTAGAAATACATGAAGTCAGGCTCTGGACATGCTCAGAAGAGGCAGAATGCAACTTAAATTATTTATTTATACATTTCTGCTTTCTTATCTAGCTACAGGCAGAAGATACACTGAGCATTTCTAAGTGCTCATTTTTCAAGAAAACAAGTAAGTTGTTTGCTGGTTTTTAACACAATCTGTTTATTTTATGTTTTATGTGCTATGTATCATCCTGTTATGCACAGAATTATATCTTATTCTTTATTGGCAAATTGAGGAGGGGCAGGAAGCTCAGGTATTAAAGTGAAAGAGAGAAAAGCAAAAAAACATAAGAGCGGCTATAAAATAAAAATTATGTTTAAAAATAGAAAGATAATATATATATATATATAAATGAAGGAATAAGATAAAATGAATTGTGCAAGAAAGAAAAATGACATAAAATTAGTGAATTAAAATAAAATGAATGAAAATAAAGTTATTAAAATAAAATAAGGACACAGAAAAAAAAGAAGAAAATAATAAATATATAATTTAAGGCTGAAATAAAAGAGAAATAACAATAGTACCACGATATGTTTGTTTCTATGTAACAGTAACTTAATTCTTGTTGCAGCAAAGAGCAAGAATTGCAACCTGCTGGACTCTATGGATTTTTAGGGGCCGATTTATCAAGCTCCGTATGGAGATTGATGCCCCTGTTTCTGCGCAAACCTTCAGGCTCACCGGAAACAGAAGTTATGAAGCAGCGCTCTAAAGACCGCTGCTACATAACTTGTCCACCTGCTCTGAGGCCGTGGACAGAACTCAATATGATCGGGTTGATTGACACCCCCTGCTAGCGGCCGATTGTCCGCAATGCTGCAGGGGGTGGCATTGCACCAGCAGTTCACAAGAACTGCTGGCAATGATGAATGCAGACAGTGTATTTATCGATGTGCAACGGACATGATACACTACACCGTATAATCATGTCCGTATCATTTTATTCTCTGAGCATTCAAATTATTTTTTCATTGGTCTCTGTGCTCTGTTTATTCTTATTAATGTTATTTTTAAACATTATTGGTACTATTAAAGGCACAGTAAAGAGAAAAGGTTTAGCAAAATATTTGTCTCTGTCCCTTTAATAAAATCTAGATTATACTGTCACTATATTAGGATAATATGAATTGTTATAATAACTGCAATTACATTCTTACTACATCTACATGACTTTTAGGGCACTCTGAGTTTTTAAAATGGACCCTAGCACCTCTATCTAAATACTGAAATGGGAAAATAAACCCCTCCTTCTTATGAACAGGTGGTTATCAGGTAATCACCATGGCAACAGTGAACATCTGATAAAACTATATGCATATAAAGGAAAATCATGGGTGTTTGGTTAGCCGCTCTTTCATCCACACCATACAGAGTGATTTGAGACCCCTTATTTAATAAGTACTTCACAGCATTAGTTCTATTTTAGGGATCTGTTCTCACCACAATCACCATTCAACTGTCAGTTCTTGTCATATTAATAACAATTATCTGACAGTTACAATATTTACATGGAAGTTTTGTTGTTGGTATCATGGTTCCCTCATTTTTGTTTCTTTGACCTAATACAAATTTGCAGACATTCAAGAGACCTAAGTAAATGTATTAAAATTGCTATGTGACTAAATAATACATTTTGGGCTAGATTACAAGTGGAGTTCGAATTTATCACCCACCCATTTATGGGACTGCAATAAATAACCAGCCAGCCTGAAGCACTTGCCCGTCTGTTTTTCAGATCTAGATTGTGCAAACAGTGCACTGTGGCGTCATTTTAGGAGGGCAGCTACTGCGGCTCTGATTAGTGGTACTATGGCTTGTTCAATACCTCCAGATGACTGACTTTTAGTCGTTTACCGATCTTCCCTTTATCTTTTTCCATCTTTGTGAAGTCTCACAGTCAAAATGTTCAATTCTTTGTCCTGTGAATAGAACCACAAACAGAGGGCACCTCCGAGTGTGACACTGTGTCAACAACATTGTGAATCACTCTTCTTATTGAAGAACCATTCTCACAAGTGTGGCAGCACCCTATTGTGCTGACTCAAACAGACTGGGATCTCTCAGTGTCCCAGCTCACTGATCCGTGTTTTGGGGCGGTCTCCCCTTTATTGCTCCTGGTGCAGACTTTTAACAAAAAAAGCTTGGGCTTCCAGTGCAGTAAATATGTAACATTTTAATAAAATGACATAAATAAAAAACTTTAGGTCTTACAATAGCCTGAAGTGTTTAAAAACAGTTGCAACGCGTTTCTCAGCTGTACTAGCTGTTTCCTGATGCCTGAGACGCCTAAGGAAACAGCTAGTACAGCTGAGAAACTCAGCACAATAGGGTGAGTATGGTTCTTCAATAAGAAGTGTGATTCACAATATTGTTGTCACAGTGTCATGCTAGGAGGCGCCCTCTGCTTGTGTTTTCTATTCCCAGGACAAAATTTGAAGTGTATATTGTAAATGGAGCAGGCCAAATTGGAGGAACTTGACGTATGACGTAACATCTGGGCCAAGCAGGCTTGTGATTGACCACATGGACTGTGACAATATACAGATAAGGAGAAAATATATATTGGACTGATAATCATACGATATATTGATTGCATATTATATACCAATAATATACAGTGTTGTTTTATATACACTTTACCAGTAGTATTTGCGCCCCCTAGTTTTGAGGCAAGGTATTGTTCCCAACAGTAGAGAATTTTCAATTCCTCTGGCAATTCTTTTCCATATGAAGCCATGATGCAGATATGCAGATCGACACAGCCCATAGGTCCAAATTGAGAAAGTTCTGGTGTTCACAGGTCATTTTATAACCGTGTTCATGCAATTAGGCTAATTGGAAATAACAGGTCTACTCAAAATTGATTCAACTTGTGTGTCAGTGATCAAAGGTGTATTCATTTTTGTTGCATTAAGTTTCTACTTTGGGGCCTGTATATTCAATATAGTCTTTCTAAACGTAAAGTATTTGTATGTCATTGTTCATAAGAGGACATTTTCTACTTGTCAACATAGAATGAATGCAATTATTGATTACTAAATCATTTGACATTTAAATAATATTTCACAGGGGTGTACTCACTTCTGTTGCATACTAGACAAATTACCCCCCCCCCCCCCAAAAAAAAAAAATAATAATCAATATTTATGTTTTCCTTATGGTGGGTATTTCTGCAATTTATTTTCTGAAACTTTTATTTTATTTGAAAAAAATGACATGATTTGCGTGAGAAAGTCACAGAAAAAAAAATATTGAAACTGACTTTTAAATTAAATGAATACTAAGCTGTACTGACCACCATATCATTTTTAAAAGGGGCAGTCTACACCAGATTATTTTGTATTGTTTAAAAAGCTAGATAATCTATTTATTATCCATTCCCCAGTTTTGCATAACCAACACTGTAATACTAATATACTTTTTACCTCTGTGATTACCTTGTATCTAAGCCTCTGAAGACTGCCCCCTTATTTCAATTCTTTTGAAAGATTTGCATTTTAGCCAATCAGTGCTGACTCCTAGGTAACTCTACGTGTGTGAGCACAATGTTATATATGTGGCACACATGAACTATGTCAACCTGCATTCAGATAAGAGGTGACCTTCAAGGACTAATAAATTAGCATATGAGCCTACCTAGGTTTAGCTTTCAACTAAAAAAAACAAGAGAACTAAGCAAAATTGATGATAAAAGTAAATTGGAAAGTTGTTTAAAATGACATGCTCTATCTGAAGCATGAAGGTTTATTTTTGACTAGACTGTCCCTTTAATAAAAAGTTTGCAACTAAAGGGTGGTTTGGGTTTGGTTCATTTATTTAAAATGATTACGCACTAATTGCAATCTGTAAAAAAACATCACATTTTTTATTACCTTTTCGAATGCCTTTAACTTATATATCTAAAACTCACAATCAGGCTATCAGTGAGCTGTCACTGTGAATAATGGTTAGAGAAATAAGTCAACAACAGTTTCCTGACACAGCAGAAAACAGCAAACTTGGCCCCAAGATATGGGAAGAAGCTGTGTTAGAAACTGGAACTATTATTTATAATAGTTTCATTCCTAATGGTGCATCATATGTTTTCATGATTTAAACAGAACATGCAAAAAATACAATTCACTTCTATTATCAAATTTACTTTCTTCTCTTGGGATCCTGTGTTGAAGAGTAAACCTAAGTTATAGGAGTTCAGGAGGTTGCATTTTATTTTGGACTCTATGGCAGCATTGTTCACAACAATGTTTGTAGCAAAGTTATACATTGTTGCAAACAATGCTGCCATAGAGTGCTAAAGACAAAGAAAACAAAACAAATTTGCTAATAGAAATAAATTGGAAACTTGATTTTTTTTTATTGCAAGTTCTGTCTGAATCATGAAAGTTTAATTTTGACAAATGCTCTGCAAACTAATCTGATTGGCTACTTTGCACAACTACCACACCATTCTATTATTAGAGGGAGTCAGAGCTGGAATGGGCAGAGATCTTTGTGGGGCACTGAAGTCATTTGATTTCTTCACTTCATTGCATCATCAAAAAAAAACAAACGGGTTTTCTAAAATGTGTTTGCTCTTCTTATTGACAACGTACTGTTTGTATTTATGTTTGCAGAGGGACACCCCTGTCCTTTGGGGCAGCTGTCCCTATTGACCCATCAGGTGTGTACAAACATCCATGTTTTGTTAGTTTTAATATAACTATTTGTAGCAATGTTATACATTGTTGCAAACATTATTATCCTTGGAGGATTTTCAGCTTCCCTCCTCCAAGGAAAAAAAATAAATGCAATTGCTTGTGAGCAAAGTCAATTATTGCCATCAGTAAATGTAAATAAATGTAATAAATGCAGAACTTTGGTTTTTATTATGTACATTCTTGGCACCTTGCAAGTAGAAGTTCCACAGTATGATATTTTATATTCAATATAATAGAAGTTTAAATAAAAAAACAACCTGAAAAAAATTGTCTATAAATGTAATAGAAAAATAAAGAATATTGTATATTTGAGATGTGGTATAGGGTAAGAAAATGAACATCTGGGGGTCCATCCGATAAAAATCGTCGCCCGCAAAAGCCGGCGACGCCAATATTTGCGCGGGTTTGGTATCCTATATACGGCGTAACCTAGAAGTTACGCGCGTATATTTCTGCCGTCGCCCGTAGTTTTTTGGGCTATAGGCAGGTATACCAAACCCGCGCAGTTTGGTATCCAATATGCAGCGTAAGGACTTACGTGGCGAAAATGGAGAAAACTTACTCCATTTTCACCTCGCCACAAAAAGCAGCCGTAAGAAGCCTTACGCTGACTATTGGAGCCCCGTAACTCCCTAAACTGGCTGCTAAAATAAACCTAACACCTAACGCATGCGCAATGTCTATCTCCCTGTCAACCGCGATCTGCTAAAATAAACCTAACACCTAACGCATGCGCAATGTCTATCTACCTGTCAACCGCGATCCCCCCCCCCCCCCGAAATCCCTAATAAAGTTATTAACCCCTAAACCGCCGCTCCCGGACCCCGCCGCCATCTACATAAACTAACCCCCTACTGTGAGCCCCTAAAACCGCCTCCATCTACCTTATCTATCCCCTAATTAGAACCCCTTACACTGCTGTCATCTACCTTATCTATCCCCTAATCTGACCCCTTACACCGCCGCCACCTATATAAAAATTATTAACCCCTAATCTAATCCCCCTATACTGCCGCCAGCTATATTAATATTATTAACCCCTAATGTAAGCCCCTTACACCGCCGCCATCTCTATTAAAATGATTAACCCCTTATTTAATCTACCTACCCCGCCGCCAGCTATATTATCTATATTAATCCTAAGTATATTATAGTTAATATAGGTATTACATTATATATATTAACTATATTAACCCTAATTATATTAGGGTTAATATAGTTAATATAGTTACTATAGTATTTATATTAACTATATTAACTCTATCTAACCCTAACACCCCTAACTAAATTTATATTAAATTAATCTAATTCATTTATAAACTAAAATATTCCTATTTAAATCTAAATACTTACCTATAAAATAAACCCTAAGATAGCTACAATATAATTAATAATTACATTGTAGCTATGTTAGGGTTGATATTTATTTTACAGGTAAATTGTTAATTATTTTAAGTAGGTATAATAGCTATTAAATAGTTATTAACTATTTAATATCTACCTAGTTAAAATAATTACCCAATTACCTGTAAAATAAATCCTAACCTAAGTTACAAATACACCTACACTATCAATAAATTAAATAAACTACAAACATCTATCTAAAAATACAATTAAATTAACTAAACTAAATTACAAAAAAAAAACCCCACTAAATTACAAAAAATAAAAAAAGATTACAAGATTTTTAAGCTAATTACACCTATTCTAAGCCCCCTAATAAAATAATAAACCCCCAAAATAAAAAAAATTCCCTGCCCTATTCTAAATTAAACAAATTTCAAAGCTCTTTACCTTACCAGCCCTTAAAAGGGCCTTTTGTGGGGCATGCCCCAAAGAATTCAGCTCTTTTGCATACAAATTCAATACCCCCCCCCCATTACAACCCACCACCCACATACCCCTATTCTAAAACCACCCAAACCCCCCTTAAAAAAGCCTAACACTACCCCCCTGAAGATCTCCCTACCTTGTCTTCACCACACCGGGCCGAACTCCTGATCCGATCCGGGCGATGTCTTCCTCCAAGCGGCAAAGAAGAATTCTTCCTCCGGCGATGTCTTCCTCCAAGCGGCAAAGAAGAATTCTTCCTCCGGCGATGTCTTCCTCCAAGCGGCAGCAAAGTCTTCATTCTTCCGGCGGCATCTTCAATCTTCTTTCTTCGCTCCGCCGGCACGGAGCATCCATCCCGGACGACTACTGAACTTGGAATGAGGTACCTTTAAATGACGTCATCCAAGATGGCGTCCGCCGAATTCCGATTGGCTGATAGGATTCTATCAGCCAATCGGAATTAAGTTAGAAAAATCTGATTGGCTGATTGAATCAGCCAATCAGATTCAAGTTCAATCCAATTGGCTGATCCAATCAGCCAATCAGATTGAGCTCGCATTCTATTGGCTGATCGGAACAGCCAATAGAATGCGAGCTCAATCTGATTGGCTGATTGGATCAGCCAATCGGATTGAACTTGAATCTGATTGGCTGATTCAATCAGCCAATCAGATTTTTCTAACTTAATTCCGATTGGCTGATAGAATCCTATCAGCCAATCGGAATTCGGCGGACGCCATCTTGGATGACGTCATTTAAAGGTACCTCATTCCAAGTTCAGTAGTCGTCCGGGATGGATGCTCCGCGGCGGCGGAGCGAAGAAAGAAGATTGAAGATGCCGCCGGAAGAATGAAGACTTTGCTGCCGCTTGGAGGAAGACGTCGCCGGAGGAAGAATTCTTCTTTGCCGCTTGGAGGAAGACATCGCCCGGATCGGATCAGGAGTTCGGCCCGGTGTGGTGAAGACAAGGTAGGGAGATCTTCAGGGGGGTAGTGTTAGGCTTTTTTAAGGGGGGTTTGGGTGGTTTTAGAATAGGGGTATGTGGGTGGTGGGTTGTAATGGGGGGGGGGGTATTATATTTGTATGCAAAAGAGCTGAATTCTTTGGGGCATGCCCCACAAAAGGCCCTTTTAAGGGCTGGTAAGGTAAAGAGCTTTGAAATTTGTTTAATTTAGAATAGGGCAGGGAATTTTTTTTATTTTGGGGGTTTATTATTTATTAGGGGGCTTAGAATAGGTGTAATTAGCTTAAAAATCTTGTAATCTTTTTATTTTTTGTAATTTAGTGTTTGTTTTTTTTTGTAATTTAGTTTAGTTAATTTAATTGTATTTTTAGATAGATGTTTGTAGTTTATTTAATTTATTGATAGTGTAGGTGTATTTGTAACTTAGGTTAGGATTTATTTTACAGGTAATTGGGTAATTATTTTAACTAGGTAGATATTAAATAGTTAATAACTATTTAATAGCTATTATACCTACTTAAAATAATTAACAATTTACCTGTAAAATAAATATTAACCCTAACATAGCTACAATGTAATTATTAATTATATTGTAGCTATCTTAGGGTTTATTTTATAGGTAAGTATTTAGATTTAAATAGGAATATTTTAGTTTATAAATGAATTAGATTAATTTAATATAAATTTAGTTAGGGGTGTTAGGGTTAGATAGAGTTAATATAGTTAATATAAATACTATAGTAACTATATTAACTATATTAACCCTAATATAATTAGGGTTAATATAGTTAATATATATAATGTAATACCTATATTAACTATAATATACTTAGGGTTAATATAGATAATATAGCTGGCGGCGGGGTAGGTATATTAAATTAGGGGTTAATCATTTTAATAGAGATGGCGGCGGTGTAAGGGGCTTACATTAGGGGTTAATAATTTTAATATAGATGGCGGCGGTGTTAGGGGCTCACTTTAGGGGGTTATAGATATAATATAGCTGGCGGCGGGGTACGGGAGCGGCGGTTTAGGGGTTAATAACTTTATTAGGCTGCGGTGGGGTACGGGAGCGGCGGTTTAGGGGTTAATAGCTTTTTTATTGTTAGGATAGTGAGGGGGGATAGCGGATAGAGGGTTAGACAGTGCAGGCTTTGTTAGGGAGGCGTGTTTGACGTGTCGGGCTATGTTAGGGAGGCGTGTTAGACAGTGCGGGTGTTTTAGACTTTAGTCAGGTTTTATAGGCGCCGGCAGTTTCTAACGTGCCGCAAGTCACTGGCGACGCCAGAAATTTGTACTTACGCAGATTTCTGGACATCGCTGGTTTGTCAGACTTACGGCACGTTAGCATCTGACGGGGACTTATATGGGATAGCTCGAGTTGCGAGCTGAAACTGCGGGCGACGCCGGTTCCCTCGCTTGCGCCGCAAACTGCGATCTATATCGGATCGCGCCCTGAGTATTGTATTACAAGAGGATTTGTCTGTTATAGCTACAAGCTATTTTTTTTCCTTCTGGAGTCAAAGATGAACTTGTTTTCTTAAATGCTTTACTCAATAAGGAAACAACACAGACTAAAACACATATATGAAGAATGCAAATTAAGATTTGTCCAAAACATCTTAGTTTTTATATCATATTAAAGGGACACAATACCCAAATCTTGAAAGTGATGCAGCATAGATGTAAAAAGCTGACTAGAAAATATCACCTGAACATTTCTATATAAAAAGGAAGATATTTTACCTCAGAATTACCTCAGTAGCCACATCCCATTGTAAAGAGACTTTAAGCAGCCAATCAGGTTGCACAGTCATGTTATTTACCTTCTCAGTTTATGGAAGTTTAGAATTAAATCTCACAACATTTCAGTGAAATCTCATGAGGTCACAGTAAAGCAAAGTGTGACATCAGCACTGATTAAGCTTGGCTGTTGTATTTTTTTGTAACATGCATCTGACAGAAGCTACAGCATTGCTGCTCACACAGCACTTACTATTGTGAGCTGAAGAAATTGTGAAGTAAATGATCTTCCTTTTTTACATACAGATGTTCAAGTGATATTTTCTTGTCATCTTTTTACAGTTACACTGCATTACTTTCAAGTGATTTTGCATATGAGTAATATGTCTCTTTAATTATAGCTTGCAAGTGAACTTTTTCATAAGTTGCCTTTTTATTGGTAAATACTGCCATCTAGTGGAGGAAATGGAGATTTGAAAATACACCTTAAAATTATAAATTGGGTTTCCAGTAAGGACATTTCATTCTCTGGGTTAAAGGGCTAGATCTCAAATGGAGCCACTATATATAAATTAGCAACAACAACTTTTGTGCTTCAGCTCAACTGCTGTTTTACAACAGGCCAGGATAATTCGATGTGCAGATCTTCAAAATGTAGCAACTCCTTACCACTGTGTCACTATGACCAGTCTGGTCTGTAACACTTGTTCTTATGTCATATATCACAAGCTATAAATATTTATATTTCAAAGGCTTCTGGATCATCTCATACATAATTAAAAAAATAATCTTCCAATAATACTCAAATATAAATGACAAGAGGAGAATCCAGTTTTTTCTTTGTGAGATTCTATGACATCATCAGCTATGCAAATTCGTGCTTTGAAATAATCTTCAAAGTTTGCATATCTGTAAGGAGGGTGTCCAGTGTGAAGAGCACCCAGACTACCTGCTGATTCTCACTCTTAAAGGGACAGTAAACACCAAAAATGTTATTGTTTAAAAATATAGATAGTCCCTTTATTTGCCATTCCCCAGTTTTGCATAACCAATTCTGTTGTATTAATATACTTTTTACCTCTGTAATTACCTTGTATCTAAGCATCTGATGACTGCCTCCTTATCTCAGATCTTTTGACAGACTTGCATTTCAGGCAATTAGTGCTGGCTCTTAAATAACTTCATGTGCGTGAGCACAATGTTATATATATATGAAACACATGAACTAACACCCTCTAGCTGTGGAAAAACTATAAAATGCAGAGGCAACTTTCAAGGGCTTAGAAATTAGCATATGAACCTACCTAGGTTTAGCTTTCAACTAAGAATACCAAGAGAACAAAGCAAATTTGTTGATAAAAGTAAATTAGAACATTGTTTAAAATTACATGTCCTATCTGAATCATGAAAGTTTAATTTGGACTTTACTATCCCTTTAAGAGCAGGGGTTCTCATCCAGGATGGGGAAACCAAATTATTGGTGTATTGGACTGGATTTCTGAATCATTCAGTTTTTTTTAACAATGTAGTTTAATTATTAACTATCATCATAATTAATATGATTATGAGGTAAAACTGCAGAAATAATTAAATACTTGAAAAACATGATGATAAGTCCTAATTAATGATCTTCTGATGGAATATATTTGCATTATGAACACTTTCTCTACCATGAGTGCCAACAATCCAGCAAAGGATAATTGTATTGATTTCTATAACAGCACAAGAAAGAAAGCTGATTTAGAGGCTGGGCTGGTTATCAAGCAGTTCTGGTGTGAGTAGATCTCATCTTGCCCTAGCTTGGCAATGAGGGCAATGAATGTTTTGGTTCCCTTCCCAACTCATGTCTGTGAAACAGGATTCTTAGCATTATTGAACGTGAAATAATTCTTATTTCTCAGATGACACACAAGTAATATTGTCAGTAACTGTATCTTCCATGTTTTGATTGCACAGAAACAACAGTGAAAATTCCTCTAGTTGTAGCTAGCTTGTGTATTTGTGAATTACTTTTTTTTATTTAACAAGCTTTCTTTTTTTTTTTTATTGAGGCAGAGTATACAGAATGCAGCATCAACGAAGATGTCAATGAGATCTATAGAAATGACGGAGGCAATGTAATGATGATCAACAAGACAATCAAGTATAAACAAAAATAATATAAATATACCTAGAATTCTACAAGCCACGCATGTTTCATATCTATATTGTGTTAAAAGAGAACAGACATTAATTAGAACAGTGAACTTTTTCTATTAGAACAGGTCACGTTGGGGCTGATATACTGTAGCATATAAGAAGATCTAACAATGGGTTTGACTTTAGGAAGGGAAAGAAATAAAGAAAGAAAAAAAGGAAGACTCTCCTTTCTCTCCTCTCTCTCCTCATCATCTCTAAGGTGTTGAATGGGGACTAAGAGTGCTTATTGGTTGTGTGTTCAGTAACTCAAAATGACCAATACATTTCAAATAGGGTTACTTTGAAAGCAATAGCTCTCCATTATACAGGCTACAATTTAAATAACTCTAGCCCATAAAATCGGTTTTGCCAGGCTCTCGCTTTTGCTTTTGCAATGGAGAGAAATAAGTAAATACAAAAAGATCCCTGAGGTTTATGCACATTATTAAATATTATTATAGAATTATTATTTAGACACACACAAACATATATATAAATATATATATATATATATATATATATATATATATATATATATATATATATATATTATATAGCCCTTTGCTGTTAAATACATGGCCATATATCATATACCTTTGAACCCTTATAAAAAAAAATATTTGACTTAACTAATTTGCTTCATTCTCTTGATATCTTCTGTTGAAAAACATATCTACTGTAGATAGGCTCAGTAGCTGCTGATTGGTGGCTGCACATAGATGCCTCGTGTGATTCACTCACCCATGTGCATTGCTATTTCTTAAACAAGGGATATCTAGAGAATGAAACAAATTAGATAATAGAAGTAAATTGGAAAGTGATTTAAATTTGTATTCTCTATCCGAATCATGAAAGAAAAATTGTGGGTTTCATGTCCCTTTAATATAAGTAACTACAAGGTCTTTAGTTAACCAAGGACTCTTAACTGTTGCTTCACTGCCTGGTTATTCTTCTAATGCCAGATTTTCAGACACATTGCTGTGGAGGTTTATCTATTCTGCCGTTCATTTTTTTCCTTTCACACAGCAACTAGATTAATGCTACTTTCGTGTACCAATATGCAATCTTCCATCTGGTCTTACTTTCTTTCTCCCTTAGTACGTTAAGTACTGTACCTATTATCATATATCCTGCTGTAAACACACAAACAGCACATGCCTATTTCTGGCTGTCCTCATCTGACATTGCAAGAACAAATAAACCTTATGAAATCAACATAATGAATTGGTGCACTATAAAAACATGAGATTATTTTTCTGTAACTAGATCATTAGTATCACTGGGTAACCCATTCTTCCTCCCCTCTTCCCCTCTCTCCTCAATTTTGGTTGGTTTTGGCTTCACCAAAATACACATATTCAGCATTTGATTGGCCACTTTGACATTGGTTTCTTGTATCCATGTTATTAGACATCAGCCAGTCTTGATGACACCATCTTTAGTAATCCTGATAAACACAAATTATTATCTATAGGGAGATTACTTTAACACAGTCGAGATATTTAGTTATCGCGCGTCGAGTTTCGCTTGTGCAAACTTTATTCCTTTCAACTTGTAATATGCACGCAACCTGACGTGCAAAAAGCTTACTCCTAGCAAAGATTACTTTTTATTTTAGATTTTCTTTAAAATGTTTTCCTGTATTTGCAATTGAGAGGATATACCATTTGTGTATTTAAAAAAATAAATACATTTAAACGGAGTTCAAGGGATAGTTACACAAGCAGCAAGCATGAAAAGTATTGTTTTTTTTACTACTAGTCCTAAAGCCTGTGTACACGGGCCAATTTTTTTAAGTACCGCGGTCCCAACCCTTGCTCCCTCTCTTTCACCCCTCTCTTTTGAGCTCTCTCTCCCCCTCTTGTGCTCTCTCTCTCCCCTTTTTTTTGCTTTCTCTCCCCCTCTCTTTTGCTCTCTCTCTCTCCTCTCTTTTGTGCTCTCTCCCCCTCTCTTTTGTGCTCTCTCCCCCTCTCTTTTGCTCTCTCTCTCCCCCTCTTTTGCTCTCTCTCTCTCCTCTCTTTTGCTCTCTCTCCTCTCTTTTGCTCTTTCTCTCCCCCTCTCTTTGCTCTCTCTCTACCCCTCTCTTTTGCTCTCTCTCTCCCCTCTTTTGCTCTCTCTCTCCCCCCTCTTTTGCTCTCTCTCTCCCTCCTCTCTTTTGCTCTCTCTCTCCTCTTTTGCTCTCTCTCCCCTCTTTTGATCTCTCTCCCCTCTCGTTTGCTCTCTCTCTCTCTTTCCCCCCTCTCTTTTGCTCGCTTTCTCTCTTTCCCCCCTCTCTTTTGCTCTTTCCCTCCAATCTTTTGGTATCTCCCCCTCCTCTCTCCCCTCTGTTTTGTTCTCCCCTCTCTTTTACTCTCTCACTTGACCATGCTGCTGCAACCACAGCTGCTCCCGTCGGCCACGCCCCTTCACGCACGGCCAATTTTTTTAAGTACCGTGGCCCCAACCCTTGCTCCTTCTCTTTCCCACCTCTCTTTTAAGCTCTCTCTCCCCCTCTTGTGCTCTCTCCCCCCTCTTTTGCTCTCTCTCTCTCACCCCTCTTTTTTTCTCTCCCCCCTCTTCTGCTCTCTCCCCCCTCTTTTGCTCTGTCTCTTGCCCTCTTTTGCTCTCTCCCCTTTTTTTGCTCTCTCTCCCCCTCTTTTGCTCTCTCTCCCCCCTCTTTTGCTCTCTCCCCCCTCTTTTGCGCTCTCTCTCCCCCCTCACTTTTGCTCTCTCTCCCCCTCTCTTTTGCTCTCTCTCCCTCCTCTCTTTTGCGCTCTCTCCCCCCTCTCTTTTGCTTTCTCTCCCCCTCTCTTTTGCTCTCTCTCCCTCCTCTCTTTTGTGTTCTCTCCCCCTCTCTTTTGCGCTCTCTCCCCCTCTCTTTTGCTCTCTCTCTCCCCCTCTTTTGCTCTCTCTCTCTCCTCTCTTTTGCTCTTTCTCTCCCCCTCTCTTTTGCTCTCTCTCTACCCCTCTCTTTTGCTCTCTCTCTCCCGTCTTTTGCTCTCTCTCTCCTCCCTCTTTTGCTCTCTCTCTCCCCCTCTCTTTTGCTCTCTCTCTCTCTCCCCCTCTTTTGCTCTCTCTCTCTCCTCTCTTTTGCTCTTTCTCTCCCCCTCTCTTTTGCTCTCTCTCTACCCCTCTCTTTTGCTCTCTCTCCCGTCTTTTGCTCTCTCTCTCCTCCCTCTTTTGCTCTCTCTCTCCCTCCTCTCTTTTGCTCTCTCTCTCCTTTTTTGCTCTCTCTCCCCTCTTTTGATCTCTCTCCCCTCTCTTTTGCTCTCTCTCTCTCTCTCTTTCCCCCCTCTCTTTTGCTCGCTTTCTATCTTTCCCCCCTCTCTTTTGCTCTTTCCCTCCTCTCTTTTGGTCTCTCCCCCTCCTCTCTCCCCTCCCCCTGTTTTGTTCTCCCCTCTGTTTTACTCTCTCACTTGACCATGCTGCTGCCACCACAGCTGCTCCCGTCGGCCACGCCTCTTCACGCACGGCCAATTTTTTTAAGTACCGCGGTCCCAACCCTTGCTCCCTCTATTTCCCCCCTCTCTTTTGAGCTCTCTCTCCCCTTTTTTGCTCTCTCTCCCCCTCTTTTGCTCTCTCTCTCCCCTCTTTTTTTATCTCCCCCCTCTTCTGCTCTCTCCCCCCTCTTTTGCTCTCTCTCTCTTGCCCTCTTTTGCGCTCTCTCCCCCCTCTCTTTTGCTCTCTCCCCCCCTCTCTTTTGCTCTCTCTCTCCCCCGTCTTTTGCTCTCTCTCTCCTCTCTTTTGCTCTTTCTCTCTCCCCCTATCTTTTGCTCTCTCTCTCTCTACCCCTCTCTTTTACTCTCTCCCCCCTCTTTTGCTCTCTCTCTCCCCCCTCTTTTGCTCTCTCTGTCCCTCCTCTCTTTCACTCTCTCTCTCTCCTCTTTTGCTCTCTCTCCCCTCTTTTGATCTCTCTCCTCTCTCTTTTGCTCTCTCTCTCTCTCTTTCCCCCTCTCTTTTGCTCGCTTTCTCTCTTTCCCCCTCTCTTTTGCTCTTTCCCTCCTCTCTTTTGATCTCCCCCCCTTCCTCTCTCCCCTCTGTTTTGCTCTCCCCTCTGTTTTACTCTCTCACTTGACCATGCCGCTGCCACCACAGCTGCTCCAGTCAGCCACGCCCATTGACGCATGCTCCCATCCGACCACGCCCCCATCACGGCAGGCCCGTACATGCCCCCATCATGGCACACCCGTCCTTGCCCCCACCAGGCAGCTTCCACAGTGCACACTCCTCTGCTGCTCAAGGCCAGGTATGTTTGTCCTCATGTGTTTTCTACTGTGCATGACTGCATCTGACAAACATACCTGGCCTTTTATTATATAGGATAGTTTGTGCTGCCAGTAATTTGTGTTACTATGACAATCGTTTAAAAACGAATTAACTGTCAAAGATCCTAAAATCAAAAAAGGAATCTCCACTCCAAGATCACCTTAGTCCCTGATCTTCTTGAATGTTGAGTTCCTGGGTGATTTTAATCTAATTTAGACAAGACAGGGAACTAGGCATCATGGTACTGATACATGCTGTCTTAGGTCAAAGGAGATTAAGGCCCAGGTTAGTAACAGTGGCAGGAAGGGTATTTAAACCGTGGCTAAAATATGCCCGACTCCAGCACCTTATTCAGTCTTCTTCCCTTCATCAAGATCTATTGAGATCCCTGATTCCATTTGAAAATCTATGCCTCCAAAGGCACATTAGTAATATCATGTAAATTACTGACTGCTATCTGTATTCCCCCCTAACTGTATATCATTGTCAATGGCATGGGGAACTGGGATGTTAACTGACACCTGAGGAGTGGCAAAGAATATTGAAGATCCTCTGCTTCTCTCCAGATGATAGAACTAAATCCCAAAATTGTGCTCAGGTGGTATTTAAAGGGACAGTCTACTCCAAAAATGTTATTGTTTAAAAAGATAGATAATCCCTTTATTACCCATTACCCAGGTTTGCATAACCAACACTGTTATATTACTATACATTTTACCTCTGTGATTACCTTGTATCTAAGCATCTGCAGACTGTCCCCTTATTTCAGTTCTTTTGACAGACTTGCATTTTAGCAAATCAGTACTGTCTCCACAGGAGTGAGCACAATGTTATCTATATGGCACACATGAACTAGCGCAGTCTAGCTGTGAAAAATGGTCAAAATGCACTGAGATAAGAGGTGGCCTTCAATGACTTAGAAATTAGCATATTAGTCTACCTAGGTGTAGCTTTCAACAAATAATACCAAGAGAACAAAGCAAATGTTATGATAAAAGTAAATTGGAAAATTGTTTAAAAATTGCCTGCCTTTTCTGTATCATAAAAGTTTAATTTTGACTAGACTGTCCCTTTAAGTACTACACTACTCTAAAAAATATATGACGGAGCTTCTGGGAATAGATGGCGGGATGTGGTGAATTGGAAGTTATGTTACACATTTGGTCGAGTTGTAAACTAAACTGGAGGAGTCATAGGACCCTAGTGGAGGAACAACAAATCTCAATGAATCCCACAATTGACCTTCTGACTATTAACTTCTTTTGAAGACCTATTTTGGCTTTGTATATTGCTTAAGGTAAGTACTTTTAGGAAATGTATAGTTTTATGATTGAATTTGCTAAAACAAATATACTGAATCGTATGCAAAAGTACCATTTTCAGATGAATTGTATCATATCTTGAACCAACAAAAAATTATGAAAATCTATATTTCCTGCAGTGGTCAACAAAATTCTTACACCTGGCACTGACGGGGTTAAATAGACATATACATATCAATAATAAGATGGGTTAAACACATAATTAAAATGAGTTATGCACTAGGTGGCATATGTATGTATCCACCAATCATTGTTATATACTACTCAATATCAGCAGTGCATTGCCAATCCAGAGCTGACATTGCTGGTGTTAAACACATACTTCTGTTCAAGCATTAGTGCAAAAATATGATGACGTGACTATGAATGGAATATATACACATTTATAAAAACAAATATACTCATTATCTTAACAATGGCTTGCTATAGGGTCCAGGGTGGTGTTAGCTATAAGAGGTGTTCAGTAATAGATTGAAGGAAAGACCCTGAACTAGGGACTTCAAAATGGACTCCTTTTATAATAGGCCCTACTAAGGAATAATGCCCAGTTTGTCTCTTGTCACAGCAACATGTTTGTTTGTTTTTTGTTCCAACTGTAAATTAACAATATAAATACATTTATTGTACCCTTTGTTCATATATAGCTCATTGGCTTCCCCAAAAATGCATCCTAAAATGTTTCTATTAGGAACTGCAAGTAACAAGTAACATTTTATTGAGTTGATACACATTAAAGAACAAATAAAAATGTATCTGAATAAACTCCTGGTTTGCTAAATTATCAGTGTCCTTGTAAAATGTAGAAAAGAACAACCACCACTTTCTAAAATATTTTTAACCTTAGTATACATGTAATATCAGTGTAACATTTTATTACAAGACCATAGATACACAGGGCTAGATTATATATGCCACGGTAAATCTACTTTTTTCCACCAGTGAAAACATCGCTAGCGTTAGGCTTTTTGCGCTTTCTTAGATTCCACTGGTATTACAAGTTGAGAAATTCATTATTTTGTGTTAGCAGTAGCCCAAAAAGCGCAAAAATCGATAGCAGAGTTTTCGCATGCATGTGTCCCCTCATAGAAATCAAAGGAGAAAAAAGATTAAAAAAAACACCCTACTCGCGAAAACAAAAAAAAGTGAAAAAAACACCCTACCATAAGCCCCTAGCCTAATAATCCCTAAACCGCCATCCCCCACATCACAAACTATCTAAATAATCGATTAACCCCTAATCCGCCATCCCCCACTTCGAAAGCTGCCGAAATAAACTATTAACCCCTAAACTGCCATCCCCCCACAGCACAAACTACCTAAATAAACTATTAACCCCTAAACTATCATCCCTCCACAATGCAAAGTAATAAACTATCATCTAAACTCCCTAACTTAACACCCCTTAACTTAACCCACATTAAAATACCCATAAATTAACTAAAAAAAATACTAACTACTTTAAAACTTTAAATAAAAAAAAACTTACCTGTAAAATTAAATTAACACCTAATCTTATATAAAAAAAATTACTAAAAAGAAAAAATTACATTACAAAACAAAATCTACCATTTACAAAAAAATAAAAAACCTAGCATTTACAAAAAATAAAAAGCCTACCCTAACAAAAAATAATAATCCTATTCTAATACCCCTTAAAAAAACATCCCAAATAGAAAAAAAACTATTCTAAAAATAAACTACCAATAGCCCTTAAAAGGGCTATTGTAGGGCATTGCCCTAAAGCGATCAGCTCTTTTGTTTAAAAAAACACTAACCCCCTAACATTTTATCCTTACTTCTCCTTACTTCTCTCTATTGCGCTCTTCTCCATCCTTGTACCAGTCATCTTGGATTTTTCTAAATATTTCTTCTGAGCATGTGCGCCAGATCAATTTTGAGGCGGGTTTTTATTTTTGTGTTTTCCCGCTCCCTGTCACGCCTCTTGGATCACGTCAGGGGACCTCTCTTTCTATTTATGTCACATTATTTTTCTTTTTTTTTGTATAACTGCTTTTCTCATTTTTAGGTATTTGGCTCCCTCTACTGGTCATTATTGTTTTTTTATTTTCTTATTATTTTGACAGTATTTATCTATATTTAATTTTGTTTATTAATTGTACTCATTATTATTTTAATTCTTCACAGTATATTAATGTTATTTTTCCTTATTATATAATTTATTTCTTAATTTTAAATTAATTCATTTTAATTTTATTGTTATGTTTCACAGTACTGAAACATCAGCTCCTTTATCAGTCCAATCTATGATTGATAATACATTTAAATAAATTACTGACTCCTATGTCTTCCTTAATTTCTTATATTAAATCTAGTTTTTCTATAAAAGCAATAAAAAGGAAAATACATTTTTCAATTTTATTGCTTTAAAAGCGAGTAAAATAATTGATTACCAAGTCTCGTTAGTTACTTTATAACTCCAACCTTCCCAGTGTCAGGGAAAGAAATTATTTGGTAAAAAGATCCCTCACTCCCAAAGGGTCACAAATGGGAGATAACAAATTAAAATATAAATCAATCCCTAAACATGATTTAAAGGGACACTGAACCCAAATTTTTTTCTTTCGAGATCCAGATAGAGCATGAAATTTTAAGCAACTTTCTAAGTTACTCTTATTATCAAATTGCAAGAATGTAAGTTTCTATGCCGGCCCATTTTTGGTGAACAACCTGGGTTGTCCTCGCTGATTGGTGGATAAATTCATCCACCAATAAAAAAGTGCTGTCCAGAGGTCTGAACCAAAAAAAAAGAAGCTTAGATGCCTTCTTTTTCAACTAAAGATAGCAAGAGAACGAAGAAAAATTGATAATAGGAGTAAATTAGAAAGTTGCTTAAAATTGCATGCTCTATCTGAATCACGAAAGAAAAAATTTGGGTTCAGTGAAATAAAAGGAAATCTGAGTATGTAAGACCTTGTCTCCTAAATAACAATGCTGCCCCACCTGAGTTTGATCCTAAAATGATTATAACATTTAAAAAGGGAAGGATAGAAGAAAACATAAATTGCTTGGCAGTTCGTTATTTAAACTTGGAGGTACAAAGTCCAGAAATCTTTCACACATTACAAAAGATGTCATTCATCTTTACTTAGACAGAAACATTTCTGTCAAGGCAGAGTATATTCTTCATCACTGCTTCAGAGGATTGGACTTCTCATTATCTGAGAGATACTAGAGATTGGAAATTTAATCTAGAAGTTTTTCTCTCTCTTCAAACTTTGAGGTCCTTTTTCCATAGATTTATTTACTTCTTGTTTGATCTTCCAATTAAAGCCATACTTCAGCTGTCACCCAGATCCAGAGCACAAAGCATAGATGCTTTTCTTCAACATTGGCCTCCTCTGGGAGCTCATGCGTTTCCCCCCTTTTCGATTGGTGAGAACGATTTTGATAATTCGGAGGGATCTACTTTCTGTGACGATCATAAAGCCTCTATGGCCAGCTCAATCATAAAAACCCATCTCTTTTGGAAATGTCATGCAAACTTCCATTCCTTCTACCTCACTAACCCAGTCTTTTAACAGATGCTTGCCATCCTCCAATCCCTCTGATTGGTAGCTTGGGGGATCTTGGTCGTTCAATTGTCTTTCTGAAGGAGCTAAACTACTCATGCAGGAATTAATAGCTCCGGTGCCCGTATGCTATTGTACCACATGGACTAGATGGTCTAGCTGGTGTATACTTGGATCCTATTTCAGCAAATGTATTCACATTATTAATTTTATTTCTCATCTTTTTGATATAGGTTTAGCGTATAGATCCATAAATCTCGTCCAGCTATTTCTGTTTATCATATTTTAGTTAATAAATAACCAGTAGGCCAACATCCTTTAGCTTGAATACTTGTAAAAGCCATTAGACTTAAAACCCCTCCCGTCAATAAATATAATTGATTTAATGTTTTCCTTATTTAAATATTAGCCTGCCAACCATCTTTTAACTTTTAACTAGTTTCTGTTTAACTTGCTACACTACTGTGTCTTATTTCCATTTGCAGAGTTTCTAATGTTAGAGCTTTAGACTTTAATTCAAAATGTTTTTCTCCTGAAGGTGTTTTTTCTATTGTCTCACAGGACCAAAACACTTTCTTCCTCTAACGTTTACCCTTACTACATTCTGAACCTTCTTTATGTGATATTAAATGTTTGAAAGAGTGGGAATCCAGAACTCTACCTTTTAGATTTCCTTCTTTTCAATTTTTTAAATCTTTTGTTCCACCTCATGCTCCTGTCACTTCTATTACTATTACCAGATGGGTTTAAATGAGTCATGAAAGAAGCTTGAATTGATGTATCATTTTGGCTAAAGGTTTACAGCAGTTTTTAAATGCTGTGGATTAGTCCTCTGATTCTGTTTTTCAAATAGTTTTATTTCAAACCCATTCACCATGCCTTGCTAAATTAATTTTGTTAGTTTTCTTTAAACTAGCAAAATCTTAGTCTTTGGTCTTGCAATAAAATTTAAATTAAACAGAAACTAAATTCAAACTTAAAGAGACATTCTAGCCAAAATTGGAATCCACGTGGATGCATTTCAGTTTTGAATAGAAGCATTTTTGTAATATACACGTATTAGCAAAAAATTCTAATAATATCTATATCTGTTTCAAAAGTGTATTTAGGTATGCACCAACATTTTGAACACAGAACTTGCCCAGAGAACCTGCTTGTACCATTGGTGATGAATCAGTTGGTCAATTGCTGACATGATATAAGCTGGTGCTCTGAGCAGCTGCAGTATTTAAAATGCTGGTGCACTGACAATATCTAGCTATGCTTCACATGCGCGTGCAGAGAAAAATGCTAACACTAAAACAGTGCTAACTTTACTTGAAGTATTTTTGTCAATACCTTTATATTGCAAATATGTTTCTAATAAAAAAGTGATTAATCTATGTGCATTTAAATTTTGACTGGAATGTCCCTTTTAACTATAACTGCCCTACTAGGGAGCTATAATCTAGATTATTCCTACACTAAAGCTAGGACCAGAATTTTCAAAGTTGCTTAATTTAGATTTAGTTACTCAACAAGCCACAGTTCAGTACAGTTGGTCAGTTATGTCACCACTTGACACAATCGGTAGAGTGCAATTTGTTAATGTATCTGCAGTGTCAGCAGGGGAAACCTGCAATCAGCTTTCATCAGTGCTCACAAGATTTCATATGGCTAGATTACGAGTTTTGCGGTATGAGTGAAAAAGCAGCGTTAAGGCTCTTTTTCACTACCGCTGGTATTACGAGTTTTGCAGGTTTAGGTGTACTGCACACTTTTTTGGCCGTAACGCAACATAACTACTGCAGCTTTGAAAAAGTCATTTTTCAATGGGACTTCCATAGCGCTGGTATTACAAGTCTGCCTGGGAGGCCAAAAAGTGAGCGGTACAGCCTATACCGTCAAGATCCATACCGTAAACTGAAAGTCAGTAGTTATGAGTTTTATGCTACAACCTGTTATGACTTTAAATGTGACAAGTCAAAACAAAAGAGATTGGTTCTCAACTGGTGAATAATTCCCCTAAAATAGTTTATATGTATCACAACCTAAGTTTTTATAAATACTATATAGAAGTATCGTTTGACTGAGGTTGTGGTAGCTTTATCTTACATATACTTTAACTCCCCAGGATAATGGTTGAAGAGTTCATAGGTTTGCTCTAGGGTAATTGGAAAGCAGTGAGTAATGCTTAATACGGAATGACAGACTTAGGATTTTTAGTCCTTTAAAGTAGTTAAAGCACTTTGTATTAATATAAAAGAAATAACGCAACTTTTCAATACGCTTTTCCTCCCAATTGCTTGATCACAGTTTAACAGAAGCCTTAATATGGTGTTGAACTAGTAAGCAGATATTGATTTAAATTCCTTTGATCTCCTGCGATCTTGTTGCTGAACCGGAGATTGCCTGTCAGCTTCTGAGCGGAGTAGTACTGGAGGAGGCGTTTCCACTACGTAGCTGTTTGAATGACAGCGGAGTTGCGTGTCCTTGGGAGGAGGTGATTCCTTGATGTACCTGTTTGACTGACAGCGGAGGTCCGTGATGTCAGGAGAAGGTGTGCGGCACTGTATGTATCGCTGTAAAAACAGTAATTTTATATACAAAGTTTCAAGGAGTTGTTATAGAATAAAGTACCTTGATAGTAGATCTGAGGATCAAATCGGTAGGATCTGATTGTTGCACTGCGGGTAATCTTTAGAAGAGGAAGTTCCGATATAGGCAGTGGCTAAGGTTTGTAGCAAAAGGCTGAAAAGACAAAGTTGATACTAAGTAAGAAAAAATGATAATCCAATTTGGATCAGGAGATACTACGGTGTAGTTGGAATCTCCCTGAAGTTTAGGCAATTCGAAATAGACAAGTTTAGCTCAGGTAGGTAGCTTGCTGCTTGCTGGCAGTAAACAAAATACTAAGCAATGAATTTTGCTGGCGGGAAGAATTTAAAGGGGAAGCTGAATAGTGATTGGTAACAAATTTAAAGGAACAGATACTTCCAGGTTATGATCCTGACAGGACCCCCTCCTCAACCAAGCTGATCCTCAGCTTGAGGGCGAGGACGATACGGATTCTGATGGTGAAAACGAGAAACAAGTCTAGGAGCATTAAGATTTGAAGCGGGTTCCCAGCTATCCTCATCAATGGAGAAGTTCTTCCAATGAACTAGATATTGTAATTCACGTTTGCAATACCTTGAATCCAATATTGAGTGTACCTCATAGGTTTCGACATCCAGATCAGTGACGGAGGGTGGTAAAACTGAAACACCTGATCTGGTTGGAATGTAAGGTTTAAGAAGCGAAACGTGGAAGGTTGGATGGACCTTCATGGTGGCTGGTAGAGATAGAGTAACTGCGTTAACATTGATCACTTTGGAAATTGGAAAGGGACCAATATAACGGAGGGAAAGTTTTTTACTGGGCACCTGTAATTTGAGGTTTTTGGTTGATAACCAAACTTGATCTCCAACTGCATATACGGGTGGTTTCCTGCTTCGTAAATCGAAGTATTGTTTTTGAGTGGCTTGAGCTTTTCTGATATTCTCTTTTAGAAAATTAAAAGTATTCAGTAGTGAGTTGTTGAATTCATCTACTAGAGGAGAGCTGGAAGCATTTGTTGGTTGGGAGTCAAAACTTGGATGAAATCCGTAGTTAGCATAAAAGGGTGATACTTTGGTTGTTGAGCTAGTTAAATTATTATAGGCGAATTCGGCTATTGGGAGGTATTCTAACCAGTTGTTTTGTTGGTAAGAACAGTAGCATCTTAAATACTCATCCAACCATTGATTGAGCCTTTCTGTCTCTCCATTGGTTTGTGGGTGGAACGCAGTACTGTAACGGTGGTTAAACTTTAATGACTCACTGAGGTTTTTCCAGAAACGGGAAGTGAATTGTGATCCACGATCGGATATAACCATAGATGGTAAACCGTGGTATTTGACAACATTATTTATGAATAGACTAGCAGTTTCTCTTGACGTTGGTACCTTATGGAAGGGTATGAAATGTGCCATCTTAGTTAAGGTGTCTATGACAACAAATATGGTTGTTTGATTCTTGGATGGAGGTAGATCTACGATCCCTACTTGTTGCCACGGTCTGTCTGGGATAGGTAAAGGCATCAACAAGCCGTAAGGTGACCTTTTCTCATTCTTTGAGGTTTGGCAGACTCCACAGGTTTTTACGTAGTGCTCAATAGATGATCTCATGTTAGGCCAGAAGTATTTCCTTTTTATTAGTTCATGAGTACGTTTAATACCTGGATGTCCAGCCATAGGTGAGTCATGAAATTGTTCTAATATTGTAATACATTGATTTTCTGGAAGAAACACTTGACTAGTAGTTAGAAGATTAGGAGTTTGTATCGAAAGAATGTCAGTGTTCATTGGGTGGTCGGTAGAGTTGCGAACGAATCGTTCAGCTGGAATGATCGAAGTTGGAGGAGTTGTTTCGATGGGTGAGTTGTATTGTCTTGATAGAGCATCTGCTTTTCCGTTTTTTGTTGCGGTACTATAGAT